>NW_017619597.1:3100439-3255198 GCF_001879475.1 Ipomoea nil
TTCCATGTATGTTAAGTTTCATATCACTTTTATAATAAAGAATAGTTTTCAATAGTTCGGGTTGTCGGGCTAGCCCTTTTAATTTCGGGCTAGCCCTATCGGGCCATCGGGCTAATCGGTTTCGGGCTCGTCGGGCTAATGTGTTTTATCGGGCTAGCTTGTTCGGACTATAGCCCTGTCGGTTTTGGTTTTTTTCGGGTTGGCCCATCTGGTTCGGGCTAAATTGACATCCCTACTGAAAAGGTTGCTGAAAGCTTAAAAGGAGCTAAAACTTGGAAAGCTATAAGCTAGGAGCTGAAAACTGAAGAACTGTTATGCTTGAAAGTGTTTGATAAAATTAGCTTTTTAATAAGGTGATAAATGTAAAAAGACAAAAAATGACATCTTCATCAAATTTAAATTAATTTGAATACATATTAAAATTTAACATTTTGTCTTTAAAAAAATTAACATTTTGAAACAAAATTATTAGCATAATCATGATTTAGGATCGCATAATGAAGTAGCAATATTGTTGCGAATCTCATTCATATAATAATAATAATAATAATAATAATAATAATAATAATAATAATAATAATAATAATAATAATAATAATAATAATAATAATAATAATAATAATAATAATAATAATAATAATTGCAGTGAAAGTTGCGGATAAAGGATAAGAGAAAAAAAAAAAAAAAGATTTTAATTGTGACGGATAAAAGATGTCATTTCTTTAAAATAATAACAAAGATGGAAAAAAAAAAGTTATGAAACTACTAGCTTATTTTGAAACGCTACATGAGATAGCGTTCCAAAATAAGCTCTTATTTTAAGCTACGAGCTTATTTTGAAAATATTACCAAACAGAGCTTATAGCTTATTAGTAGCTTAAAATAAACTATAAGCTCCTAAATAAGCTCTGTCAAACAGAGCCGCTGCCTCTATGAGCTATAAGCTTTGTTTGTTAAAATATGCATGGTAGCTTAAAATAATAATTTATTTGAAATGTTACCCTATGTAGCATTTTTAAATAAGTTCTTGCCTTTTTAACTCTTTTCTTTTTTTATTTTTATTAATTTACAAAAATGACATCATCTACCTTTCATAAATCAAAATCATAATATATTAATTTATCCTTTTATGTATTTTTACACTTATCAACTAATTCAACAATTTACCAAACACTTTAATTTTAATTAGTTAGCTTATTAGCTACTCGCTTTTCAACTAAGCGTGTCAAACATTTGAGAGATTAAAATTATAATTTTTCTAATTATTTATGGTACATAGATATGCAAACGTATCGAGTTATTCAAAAAAAAGCTTTGTGTTAAATTTTTTTGACTTATTTTCTTGTCAAGCTGATAGCCTGATAGCAAGCTATGTGTGTGGCTAGAACAACCTCCTTTGCACCCGAATGCGTTAAGGCTACGTGGAGAACATGCTGGAAGATCGACGTGTGTCATTGAATTCCCTCTATATAAAAGCACATTTATTGCACTTAGAATGAGGGAGAGATAGACAGCCGCAACTTTTTTGCTTGTACTCCTAATTTACTTGTAACCACTTAATATCGTCCCACATAACAATAGTGTAGTCTTTTCTCATGCTTATCATCAATAATACAATTTATTCGCTTTGTTTAATTCAGACTTCCATATTTACTTTATTAGTTACTCCGTAGTTTTCAATATCACTTGCACCAAACACAATTTAATGCAATGCGTTGGGGTGGGGGGAGGGGGTGGGGGGTTAGGAGTTAGGCAATAGAATGGGATGAAAAAGGTGATGTGATACGTAACTTTAAATCTCCAAATCATCTGTTTCATCCAATAAAAATGTTTATAATTTAGTGAAGGAATTAGTCGCTGTTTTGATGGTGAAAACCTTAAGCTACGCACAAACAAAAAATAAAAAGAAAAAAAAATGATGTGATACAAATAATGAATTATGACAATTGACAAGAGTGATTAATACTACAAATACGGACCCCCCGGAATGGTATCCCGGCGAATACGACCCTATCACATCACATATATTTATATCCGTACAATAATGTAGGGACCCTCCAGCCATTTTTTCCTTTTATTTTGTACATTTATTAATTTTTATATATTCCAACATTACTTGTTCAAGTATGCAATAACACTATACCCCCTCGCCCCCATCTTCATCTTAGACGCGTGAGACGCACTTTCAAACCCCAAACACCCAAGTCCCAAACCAAAGCCATATTTCCTTTTTCAGTTTTATTTGAATTGTTTGCAATTTGGAATTGTTTTTAGTTTTATTTATATTTCCTTTTTTATTTTTATTTATATTTTAGTTAGAGTGGTTAAGTGAAAGATTCCAAAATTAGTTGAGTGATAATTGTTATTCTAACTAAATAAAAATTGCTGTAGTATTGGGCATATGTGATCCCCCACCTAGCTAGTCTTTATTACTTGTAGCTACTACATTAACTAGGTTTGATAATTATAGTATAATTCACATTTATTAGTTGTCCCCAACAATAAAAAAGTTGCAAAATATTATTAGTATTCGTAATATTATGCAATGATTTACCATTTTAGATTTATGATAGTATTGTATTAGAGCTCTCATGAGTTATGATTGGAGTTCTACTCATAAGTACATTCGTAAAGATTGAATATTTGTACCCATTGAATGACAATTGATCATAACAACTCATATATAGATTTTTGAATATTTGAAAATTCTCTAGAGGATTTATACTCAGTGCTCTTTGTTAATAGCTTGGATGTTTTACCTACTATATTTAAAAATACCTTTTATTATTTATTCTGTTGTATAAAAAAATGAATTATTACTTTATCATCATATATGTGTGTGAATCTAATATATATTATTTATAGAGCGATTTCATATCTTAGTAATAATCGAAGATAAGTTAAGTTTCTAGAAAATGTTTGTTGTATAATACAATATGATACTTGTGTTATGGATGTAATGGTTTTCAAAGGAGCAAGTCAACCATAAAGCTAAGTTAATATCATAGAACAATGACACTTATTAATAATAATATATTAATAATGGCTCAAACCTTTAGATAGTGTTTGTTAGTCAACAAAGTTTAAACTTTCATGATAATTTAAAATGTACTCCGTATAAAATTATTTTCACATTTGGTGTAATATTTGACTTAGAAAAAATTGAATCAATAATATTAATGAAAGTAAATCTCACCTATGAGAGATAGAACTCTTTTTCCCGGATGAAGGGAAATATACCAAATGTATTCAATTACGTATGTATTTATCATTTTTGTCATCATGTTAAAAGTTTTTTATAAATATAATAAAATTTTCTCTCCCATCATTATACAAGATAACAATACTATTTATCAATTAAATTTGTTTATCTAAACACTTTTTTACATACATATTATTTTGTATTTTGAATATTCTTGTTGTAGACGGTAATTTTTGACATATGATTTATTAATTTACAAGTGATTTATTAAACTTTCTAATTATTTATTATTTTTAAACGTTTGCATATAGTAAAGATATATTAGAGACTTAAAAAAAATCATAAGAAAATTTAAATGAATAAACCAAACATCTTATTTAATTTTTTAAGTAATTTAATTCTTATATTTTTTAGTGTAACACCAAACATGTTAATTAATATTTCCTTCCAAGGTATTTCTATTGAATATATTCCTTAAATTTTTTTTTTTTGAGGGTGAATACATTCCTTAAAATTATTTTACCATGAATTTAATTGATGAAAAAATATCAAACGTTCTCTTAAAGTATTGAAAATTTGCTACTAATAATAAATTAATAAGACAAGGAAATAATGCAGACCCAAATAACCCATCTTACAATCCCAACAAACGGACTAATTAATCCACTTTGGAGATGGTCAAAAGATCGTAACCACAAGTCATACCACTTTGCAGCCTTGAACCTTGTTGGACTAGGTGATATAGATTTATGATATTGAAAAGTGATTCCTGTTCTACGATATACTCTGTAATTCTATCCTTTGTGAAATCTAATCTGAGGTGAATTCTCTAATCTGGTATCAGAGCTAAGTCAAATAGAATTACAACCACTAATCTATGACTATACATTATAAGAATAATAAATATAAAATACTAGTCATGCTAACAATTCCAATATAGTAGCAGAGAAAATTAAAAAGGGTGATAAGAAGAAAATTTCCCACAAATCACTTGCTTGAGACAATTTCAAAGTGTTTGAGACAATATTGGAGGTGTTCAAATCAACATATCCACGAAAAAGCAAATCAAATAGCAGCAATTTTTAGTAGAATAGTGAGATTGGAGTTAAGTGTGATGGATACTCCCCTTATATATTCACTTCCATATGTCACTTGCAGTTTATATCCGCATTCATAAATTTTTTTCTCACTTTTAAAATGTCATATTAATAAATTTGTAATTAATCACTATTCAATTTTCATCCATGTAATTCTTTCTCATAAGTGATTCTACTTTCACATCAGTTTATAAAAAATTACTTTTTATCAATCAAATAATAATAATAATATAATAAAATAGTACAAGACTTGTTGTTGCAAGTTTGACACAAGAATTGCAAAAATTGCAATTCTGATTTGTCAGATTTGCAACACCTAAGATTAAATAAAATAAAAAAGAAAAGAAAAATTCATGTTGAATTTGCAAGTGGTATAATTGCATGATATTTATACTTGTAGTATAAATATTTAGTGCATATGGGAGTGTGTATAACAAATAACAGAGAGGCGCGTGGGCATGGATATGTGGACAAATCAGTGTTTGGTTTGCATTATTCTTTATATTCAGACATCAATTCTCATTCCTCATTCGGTAAACCAACGTAGCTCTGTTTGGGTTCCCAACTCCATTTAGTTACAGTAGTTGGGACACCGCCTCTTCCAATTCAACCACCCACATCTAGCCACGTCATCGCCTTCTCCATGTCTTTGTCAACTTCGATTGCCACATCAAATTTACTCCTATATTTCATTTTTAACCAATATATGTTATTTTTCTTAATAAACAGCATTCTAATAGAAGGGTGTTACAAGTTTTTTTGTCCCATTTTTGAGAAGGGGAAAAGTGAGATTAGAGGAGAGAGATTGTTGAGTAGTGTAAGTTTTATCGTCCGTTTCGTTTGTAAAAAATATTTGAAAAAAAAATAAAATTGAAATTTCATAGAAAAATAAATTATCAGAAAGATATATAGATTTCATTGTTTGGTTGGCGACAAAGGATGAACAAACTCAATTCTCATTCAATCAGGAAAGAGAATACAGGATAGAGACCTATAGGGAATCTACCACTAAAAGCTCCTATACAATAGATTTAGACTAGTCAAATAAACAACAGCCATAGACAAATAAACTATATAATATATTATTACTAACACACCCCCTCAAGCACAAGGTTGGAGGGCGACAACATTGAGCTTGTCCCGTAGCGCCTGGAAGCGTGGGGCTGGTAGAGGTTTGGTGAAAATGTCTGCCAGCTGATCTTTGGTGGAAACAAAACTAACAATAAAATCCCCTGCGGCGACCTTGTCCCGGACGAAGTGATAATCGATCTCGACATGTTTTGTGCGGGCGTGAAAAACTGGATTTGCTGCTAGGTAAGTGGCCCCGAGATTATCACACCATAGCGTAGCCGGTGTACCAGAATGTAACCCAAGTTCACGGAGTAAGGAAACAACCCATGTGACCTCAGCTGAAACATCCGCAAGCCCTTTGTACTCAGCTTCGGTAGAGGACCTGGCCACAGTGCGCTGCTTGCGAGAGACCCATGAGACAAGATTGGTGCCGAGGAACACAGCATAGCCGCTGGTAGACTTACGATCAACTGGACATCCGGCCCAATCTGAGTCAGTGTAGGCATGAAGATCAGACGAGGACGACAGAGATAGACGGAGCCCGTATTCCTGAGTCCCCTTAATGTACCTTAACACCCGCTTGAGTAAAGCCCAATGATCATCAGTCGGAGAGTGCATGAACTGACAACCTGTTCACCGAGAAGGAGAGATCCGGCCTGGTGATAGTTAAATATTGCAACGCCCCTACGATCCTGCGATACTGAGTAGGGTTCTCGAAGGGAGTTAAAGAGGGTGTAGCTGGTTGAGTGACTGCCGCTGGAGTAGCCAAAGCTTTACAGTCCGTCATTCCTGACCTCGTGAGGATATCCTTCATATAGCGCCGCTGAGATAGAACTAAACCGTCACCGGAAGGTACTGTTTCTATCCCTAGAAAGAAGTGTGGTGTACCAAGATCCCTGATCTTGAAAGCAGTCGATAACTGACGGAGGAGTGCGTCAATTAAAGCTGAATTGTTACCCATCATGATTATGTCGTCTACATAGACCAACAGATAAACCCGTGAGCTCCCCGCTGAATAGTAAAAAAGTGAGACATCGGTTTTGGATGCCGAAAAACCAGTGGATGTCAAAAACTCATGCAGGCGATTGAACCATGCTCGGGGTGCTTGTTTTAGGCCATACAGCGAACGCTGTAGGTGGCAGACGTGGCCTGGATGTGATGGATCTTCATATCCGGGTGATTGCTTCATATAAACTGTTTCGGATAGGTGCCCATTTAAGAAGGCATTGTGGACATCCAGTTGCCGTAGTACCCACTTGCGTGATACTGCAAGAGAGAACATAATACGCACAGTAGTCGGCTTGACTACAGGACTGAAAGTGTCGAAGAAATCTTCACCCGCGACCTGGTTGAACCCTTTTGCCACTAAGCGGGCTTTGTTGCGTTCAATGGTCCCATCGGCTTTGCGTTTGGTACGGAAGACCCATTTGCAACCGATAATGTTCATTTTGGGTGTGGCTGGGATTAGTTTCCACGTGTTGTTATGCATTAGAGCGTTGAACTCCTGATCCATAGCGTCACGCCATTGTGGGTGCCCCACAGCCTGAGAGTAGCAAGTAGGGTCCACAGTGGTGTTTAGAACATAGAACTGCTCGTCTGTGCCTCGGGTCTTGCCCCTGGTGCGCATGACATGATCCTCGGCCGGAGGACGAGTGCGTTTACCTCGGCCTGGAGGTCGACCCCGTCTCGCCCCAGTTTGGGGCGGCCCTTCTATAGCCATGGGAGCCGGCTGCTGTGCTAGGGGAGGTTCATCTAGAACCGGAGTAGCGGTGGGTTTCACCATCACGGGTCCAGCTCCCCAAGGGGGTGGAGCGGGAGCCAAACCAGAGTCAACCTGCAAAGGAGTCTGCACAGCAAAAGGGAAGATTGTTTCATCAAAGCGCATATGGCGGCAGATAAATATCTTTCCCGTAGTTAAGTCCATACAACGGTATCCCCTAAAGGAAACTGGGTAACCTAAGAAGACACACGGTGTGGAACGATATTCGATCTTGTGCCGATTGTACGGTCTTAGATACGGATAACATTTGCACCCGAAGACACGGAAGAAAGTGTATGGGGGCGGTGTTTTATGTATACGGAAGTGTGGTGTTTCATAGGATATAGCAGATGACGGTAAGCAATTAATTAATTGAGTTGCCGTTTCAAAGGCATAATCCCAATATTTTAATGGAGTTGAGCTTTCAGCTAATAGGGCCAAGCCGGTTTCGACAATATGTCTATTCCGGCGTTCAACATGCCCGTTTTGTTCATGTGTATAGGCACACGATTGTCTGTGTGTTATGCCTAAGGACTCAAAAGTTTTGTGGAGGCGCCGGTATTCACCCCCTAAATCCGACTGGATGGCTTTGATAGAACGGGAAAACCGCCGTTCTACCATCACCCGAAACAAATCAAAAATTTTATAGATGTCTGATTTTAACCGTAAGGGATAAAACCAGCAAAATCGAGTACAATCATCTACAAATAACACGAAATAACGGAAACCAGAATCTGAAATAACCGGAGAAGGGCCCCAGATATCTGTATACAACAAATCTAATACATTTAAACTTGAAGTATAAACTCTATCTAAGGGAAACCGGGATGATTTTCCAAGTTGACAGGCGGAACAGACTTTCGACGCTTGAGCTTTATTCGACATGACCGGACAGTGTTTTAGGACGCGTTGAAGGGCTTGCTTATGAGGGTGACCCAAATGTTGATGCCATACTGCAGGTGTAGTTTTTGCGGTCAGGAAAGCAAAATGCGACCTCGGCACCAACAATTTGTACAAGCCGCCTACCGCGGATCCCTTAAGGAGTATTTCCCGAGTAGTGCAATCCTTCACAAAAAACGAGTCTTTATGAAATTCAAAAAAGACATTGTTTTCGTTAGTGAAACGATAAACAGATAAGAGTGATAATGATAGACTCGGAACAAATAAAATATTTGACATGTTTAACACTTTTGAACTGGATGGGATTACTGTACGACCCACACGGGAGATATTCAAACCTGCGCCGTTTCCCACTTTCAACACTTCACCACCAGTGTACGGCTCGGAGAGGCCAACCATCTGTTCGTCCGGCGACGCGTGGGTGGTAGCGCTGGTGTCAGGAAACCAGGCCTCGGACTACCCAGATTCCACCGGTGACGTTGCAGCGACTGCCACGTGAGCACTCAGCGGTGGCTCACTGTACCGTTTGTTGCAGAACACGGCTGTGTGGCCGTGGCTTCTGCAGATTTGGCAGCGGGGACTGCCACGGCCACGACCACCGCCGGACTGCAGGCCACCTCGCCCACGGGCGCGATTATTCGAGTGCCGTCCACCACGTCCAGAACCACCGCTGTTCTGCCCTCCACGACCGGCGTACAGGGCCACCGGAGCACCACTGCCGAACTGTTCCACCATGAATTCATCACCCTGGATGAAGTCCTGTGCTTGGAGGAGATCGCCGAGTTGGGATAATGTGACCGGTGTGCCGGTCACAGTGAGAGCACTCGCCATTGCCCTGAATTATAGCCGGAGTCCCCTCAATACGTACAACACCTGTTCATCGAGGGAGAGATGATGGCCAGCCAAAGACAGAGCTTCGACGAGCATCTTCGCTTTCCCGAGGTATTCTGACGCCGTCATGCTTCCTTGCCGGAGAGTCTGAAACTGGCCAAGCAAATTGAGGCATCGAGCCCGGGTGGAGGACGCCAGCGATTCATTAATGGAGAGCCAAACATCGCGTGACGTTTCCCGGCCAACAGCTAGTGGCATGACCTCGTCGGAGAGAGACGAGATCAGGAGAGACAAGATCAGTTGATCTTGTTGGACCCATGCTGTATGCTCCGGATTGTCGACAGCCGAGCCAGTCGCGGTGACGCCGGAGGAGCCTGGCTGTGCCGCCGCTGGGAGGGTCGCCGTGGGCACACATGGCTGCCATCGATATATCCCAACAACCCTTGTCCGCGCAAAAATGGAACAATTTGAGTGCGCCAAAAAAGAAAATTGCGGTTGGTTAATTTGATAGATACGAAGTGGTGTGCGGCATTTAGGGAGTTCCCGGTTGTATGAGAAGGAGGGGTGGTGGTTACAGTACGTTCCGATGAGTTTGTCGACATGATACGGTGGTGGAGGAAAAAGAGGGAGGATGCCTAGCCTAACGCTAACTGATACCAGATGAACAAACTCAATTCTCATTCAATCAGGATAGAGACCTATAGGGAAGCTACCACTAAAAGCTCCTATACAATAGATTTAGACTAGTCAAATAAACAACAGTCATAGACAAATAAACTATATAATATATTATTACTAACACAAAGAAATTACTGAAATAAGAATTCAATTGTTTGGTTGGGTTTGAAATGGTAATGAATTATATATAAAAGCTAACATAAAATATATATTTTAAATAATTAGAATTAAAATGGTAAAATTTATAAATATCCAAGGTTAGCAACGATGGTTGTGCGAGTTTTGTGCGCCAGTAGCACATAGCATGCATGTTTAATCATTTTGAATTTTCTTTTCTTTTCTTCTATTTTTTTTTGCGTCTGTTTTGTACGCTTAGCTGAAAGCTAAAAAGCTGTTAGTAGCTAATTAATTTAAATTTAAATTTTTAATAAAATTAATTGTTGAATTAATTAATAAGTATAAGAAAACATAAAAGTATAAACTAAGCTATTAGAATTTTGATTAATGAAGGGTAAATGATGTCATTTTTTTAAATTAATTTAAAAAATAAAAGTTAAAAAGGTAGGAGCTTATTTTAAATACTACCTAAGTTGACAATTCAAAATAGACTAATATTTTAAACTCTCTATACTTTATCAAACAAAACTAATTTGTAACTTAAAATAATCTGTAAGTTCTCAACTAAATTGAGTCTTTCTCACATTTTATCTCCACTCTCTCTTGCACTTCATTAAAAAAAAAAAAAAAAAAAAAAAAAAAGGTGCTGATGTTGCTCTTAGTAAAATAATTTTTTGACACAATAGACGGTTTGCTCGAATTATGTTTGATCTTGAGAAAATTTTTATTTAAACATTAATTTGGGCATCATCATCATCATCTATGAAGGATTGTTGGTTGGTCTAGATAGTTTTATTTCTCCTGGTCTGTTTGAAAATTAGAAAAAAGGACTTCTGTCAAATATTTTTTGAAAAATGTGTCATTTTCTCAGAAAATATTTTTCGTTTTCGTGTTTGGTTGCACAGAAGAAAATTTTCTTGGTGTGTTTGGTTCATTTTCTATAAAATGAATAGAATTGTATAATTATACATTTTAAATATTTTATTTAGAATATAAAATATTTATAATAATAATATTAAAATAATATTATTTATAAAAAATTTAAGAAAAAACTAGTTTCTGGCGGAAACCAGACTTATTGTTTCCGTCGAAAATCTTGTTTTGAGTGTGGTGGAAAATGACTTCCGTCAAATTTTGATGAAAATCATTTTCCGTCAAAATGACTAGATTTTTTCCAGTCAATGGAATTTTTCCGTTGATTGAATTTTTCAATTGTATCCAAATATTGAGAATCCAAAAAATGATTTTCACAAATCATTTTTAGTTTCCAAACACAGCCAGGTTTCTCCCATGTTGCTTAATGGTTTTTTTTTCTTAATATTCTTCCAAAAGGTTGAACCTCAACCCTAAGTGCCCCCACATCCTGACGGACAGAACATTTGGGAGGATGTAAATCATGGTAACTCAACTCAACATGAATCTAGACCTTTGCTTACTGCGCATAAGGAACCTCTCACTTTAAAAGGTTGCTCCCACACTGCCGCTGGTGTTTTTTTTTTCTTAATATTTATTTTACGATGAAGGGTTTACAGAATTCAAGATACTACGAATTTAATTAGTAAGTGAAAAGTCACATAAAAAAAATTAGTCGATCAAATAATATGTAGTAGTCTATCAGGGTATCTCAATGTTAATAATATATTATTAATAGCTAAAATAGAACAATAAAAGTATAAAATGGAGGAAATTCGACAAAGATACAATGTATAAGCTTTCTACCAATAATATAGTTCTCTTGAATTAAAAGACTTTATGCTCAACCAACATAATTGTGGCTCTCTCAAATAGAAAATCACAGATTTGAAACTAAAGGAGGCATTGACTATTTGTGCTTCAATAGGCTAATAGAGTCAATAGTATTAAAAAAAAAAAAAAGTTCTCTTGAAAAAGATGTAGTGACCTACTCTATATGCGGTGCATTAGATGCTAGTTAATGTTCTTTGACATGCATGCTTAGCAAATTTGAGTTTTTTTTTTTAGTAGTGAGTTACTACATCGATCAAATCTCAATTAACTTTGTCTATAAAAGGTGAAATCTCTCTCTCTCTCTGCAAGGCTCCTATACTCCACAGTCCACACAACAGAATTATGAAAAATTTAAACCATAATTATTTAGCAGTCCATAGATAGAACGACCATCAGTTAACTAATTGATTAATGGGATGAAAATTCATTTCAACAAAGTTAACTTATCATTGACAAAAGTTCAAAATAAGATAGGATAAAAAAATAATGGAAAGGTCTAAAAAATCATATAATTGAGGATGATCCAACATAGGAAGTATGAAAAAGGTGGACCATATATCTTCTTGCCCTGACTGTGTGGCTTCACAAGCGCTGCCTATGTATATGTAACGTTACTAGGCCATATAGATAGCAGCAGCACAAAAAAGGCAAATATACATACAACTTCAGTACGTTCTCCATTTTAAATTATACTATACGTACATGCCTACCTACTCCATTAAAACGATACCACTTTCCACCAATATATATATACACACACACATATAATGTGAGAACATGACTACATGAGGACTAATGAGACTAATCTAGATCATTAAATCACAATGAAGCACAACTAAGATTAAAAGGAACATGCTCGCATGTGCAGCTCAACTGGTCATAAAGGTGAAAGTTTGAAAGAATGACCACGGATCGAGTCTCACCAGCGACAATGTGGGAGCAATCTCTCAAAGTGAGGGGGCTCCTTGTGCGCAGTGAGCAAAGGTATTAGAAATTGTGCATTGGGTTTCACGATGGACACGTCTCACCAACCTACGAATGCACAACTCTTGGGTTGCACAACCAGCACACCTGAATGAACAACCGTATTATCCAGACATGTATGCGTATACACCAACATCCAAATATAGGAAATATATTATACTCAAAAGAACGAACAAAAAAAATAAAAATAATGATTATTTTCTATGGATGAACACTCGATCGATTATGAAGAAATCGTGACTCCAAATCACAACGGTGATGATCCAAGAAAATAAAAAACAAATTTGATCAAGGATTACACGTCTTCACACTTAAAAAATAGAAAAAGACACTATTACCTTCACTTTAACAAAAAAAAAAAAAGAAGCAATCCATATCATCTTAGGAAATCAAATATGGGTCATCCAAATAAAAAAACAAATGTACAATATTAGTTATAACATTCTCACATTAAGGGTGCATTGATTCTCATTGTACTGAGACTAATCTTGTTCATACCGAGTAGGATCTCAAAAACGGACAAATCCCCTCTTCATAAGTTTTAAAATAGATGCATTTTTTAGAGTTGGAACCCGAAACATATGGTTAACCTTAAAGAGTCCTATGTAATGTCATCCCTACTATATATATATATATATATATATATATATATATATATATATATATATATATATATATATTTTGGTTCCTGTAAAGACAGGTCTTTCCGTGCGATCAGTGAGGCATACCATTAGGTATGCATAAATGCACCATACAGTGTTCGAGAATACACCATAATGAAATGCCAAAAAATGCACCACAAAAAAAAAAAAAAATACACCACACATAGTGATGTATTTTCGAACACTGTGTGGTACATTTATGCATACCTAATGGTGTATGCCGCACTGACCGCACGGAAAGACCTATTTTCACAGGAACCTGACCCTATATATATATATATATAGGGAAGGGATCAGGTGCATTTGTTGCTTCCCGTGCGGTTGTGCGGTTGATTAATGTGCGTGAGGTTTATACTTAATGTGCGTGAGTGTTGTGCTTACTGTGCCTGAGATTTGTACTTAATGTGCGTGATGTTAATATGCGTGAGTTTTGTACTTAATGTGCCTGAATATTGTGTTTAATGTGCGTGAGATTTGTGCTTAATGTGCGTGAGTATTTCAGAATTACGAGCTCAGAAGGAAGCAGAACAGAAACTCACGCACATTAACGCCCAAACTTCTTGTTACTTCTTCCTTCAATTTGGGCATGGATTCTGGATTATCAGCTACCTTCAGTGCAGTTGAATATTTATATAAATGATGCACTCACAATGAAATTTGCACAGCAGCATCATCATAATTCTTAACCACAATAGCCGCCTCCGCATCATCATCATCTGGGAGGGGCATCATCATCATCGGGGAGGGAGCAATGGCTACTGGGGATGGGGAAGAAGCTGAAATCCATATTTTCTGTTGCATTTTACACATTCACGCACATTAAGTACAAATCTCAGGCACATTAGACACAACACTCACGCACATTGAGTACAAATCTCACGCACATTAATAACCGCACGGGAACCTTTCAATATATATATATATATATATATATATATATATATATATATGAGTTAATACCATTTGAGGTCCTCCGAGTATAGTGGTTTTGCCATATTTAGTCTTAAACTTTCAAATTGACCATATGTGGTCCTTTGACTTTCAAATTTAACCATTTGTGGTCCAAGTTAACCACCCATGGTTCTTGAACTATTAAATTTTAACCAATCATGGTCCTTTCAAAAGGACTATAACTGGTTAAATATTGAAACTTGAAGGACCATGGGTGGTTAACTCGGACTACGAATGGTTAAATTTGAAAGTTGAAGGACCACAAATGGTCAATTTGAAAATTTAGGACTAAACGTAACAAAATCATTATACTCGGAGGACCTCAAACGGTATTAAACGTTATATCATCGGCTTGCATGTTTATAATTCATACGTGAACTAGGTAACTCTATTCTACCATCACAAAATACCCTAAACCCGATTAGGTGACGTTGAACTGGTGTTTTCTTAATATGACATTAAAATTAGGAAAAAGAGACATGTTTATGGTCCTTTCAAAAGGACTATAACTGGTTAAATATTGAAACTTGAAGGACCATGGGTGGTTAACTCGGACTACGAATGGTTAAATTTGAAAGTTGAAGGACCACAAATGGTCAATTTGAAAATTTAGGACTAAACGTAACAAAATCATTATACTCGGAGGACCTCAAACGGTATTAAACGTTATATCATCGGCTTGCATGTTTATAATTCATACGTGAACTAGGTAACTCTATTCTACCATCACAAAATACCCTAAACCCGATTAGGTGACGTTGAACTGGTGTTTTCTTAATATGACATTAAAATTAGGAAAAAGAGACATGTATGTTGAATGGAGGAAATGGAGCCAATCAAGTGTTATGCTAACACTACTCTATAATGAAGCTGTATGTATTTTAATTTATGTCTCTAACAAGGTGACATTGTGTTCTCTCCTAATCATTGGGCATGTCACTATTATTATTATTTAAAAAAAAAATCAATCTTTGATTAAAAAAAGAAGAAGAAGAAGAAGAAGAAGTTAAGCTAATAAATATTTTGATTTTTTTGAAAGTGGTGATTGAGGTGATGACAGATGATGTTGGAGATAATGAACCACAATCGATTTAATATTCCAAAAATAATATTTATATATACACACACAAGTATATAAAATATTATTGGATATTTACCCGATATATATATATATACACACACAAATATATATAAACGGATCCGAAGGTTATATATACATGTATATCTACAAAAAAGATATACCAATATATATTAACCAAAATTGAAACTAATAATCCTCGGATTATAAGTCCAATCCAACTAATATATCAAAAGAGAGAAAACGGATTTTTGCTTAAAAGCATAATCCAAACGAGAAAGAAGGAGAAGGAAGAAAGAAATGTACGAGTTAGGCGAGTGCCTTTCTTTCCTTAAAACCTTATTTGCCACCTCCCAAAAGTGCTAGGAGCGTTGTGGCCTAGGCTTCCCAGGATAAAACGTACAACGGTTCGACGTTTGAGCACCCAAACGAACGAACCCGGCGAACAAGAGCATGGGACGAACACAGCTACAAGAAGGGAGTAGGAGTAGAGATTTTGGAGCTGGGAAAATAGAATTTCAGTGTTGTGTGTGTTGTTTTCAGTCTGTGTAGAAACACTGCTGCTACACCCCTTCTTATATAGGAGGTGAGGAATCAATAGCATTTAGTTTAGCATTTAATCCACGATTTGTAACACCTGAAACAGCCACCATTATTGAGATTTAACTCAAAAATTCAAAAGGTGGAATTAATACAAGATTAATCCTGTAACAGTCCAGAACCAACAAATGGTCCGCGCTGTTTCAGCTCAGTTACTTTCGGGATGCACGAAAGTTCGTGCTTCACTGCACACGAGACTGAACTCTCGTGTTTGCTCACAACACGAGAGTCAAACGAGGTGTAGAACTCTCGTGTAACCTCATGACAACGCACGATTGATCAAGTCTTGATCTCGGGTGATCTCTTGTGGTGTGGCCATATAGTGTTGGAAAACTGTACAGAAATTGGCATAACTTAGCCCGCAAGGCCAGCCAATTTCCGGACGACATTCGTGCCCCCAGCCTTTTTCAATCTCGTCTAGTTGGAATTTGATTTGCACCCCCCCCCCCCCCGCGCGAGAGAGCCTCTATGCTATACAATTCTACAAGCTCTAAAAAAGCTCTTATATAAAAGGGGGGTGAAATCCTCTTTCCAAATCAATGTGGGACAAAGCTCACTTTTCCCTTACATTTTTCCAACTCAATGGGTCTACTTTGAGAATCAATATCTCATTCACCCATTATCCGTTTTGAGCGTATAATATATCAATCTCTTCGTCTCACTACGAAGAACCCGAATCCACTTTGACCCGACCCAAATCGGAAGTGAACCCCACTGATAATTGTACCACAAAATAGCCACTTAATGTGTCATTTTATGCCATTTTAATGCTATTTTTCCAACACATGATTCACATAACACAACATTACTAATTCAAATTTTGTCAGCATTTTTCTCTATGGAACTTGTCACATAGAGTCTTCATATTGTGATTATCTATCTTGTATGGTTATGAAATTTATTTAATGCACATTCTCATGTAGTGGTTGCGATAGTGAAAGTTGTTTAAAAGTGGTGGTTGTGGTCGAATGGAGTGAAGTGTGAGAAGGAATCCTCACACGGGATATCGTCTCAAGCTAAGGAGTCGACCAGAAATGAGTTAAATAGTAGGTGATTAAGCACATAAGCTTAGAGGGTTTGGAAGCTAGTTAAAGGGTAATTTGCAATAGATCACGGAACAACTATATGCAAAGTGAAATGGCAAAGCAATTAGCAATCAAAAGTAAAAACAAAAGACTTAGACTAGGCCACTCTTGAATAGATGTTATAGTGTGTCCTTAGTTAAATTAAAACTCATGTAATGCCTTGACAATGGAACTATAGAGTGTTGGTACCGTTGGTAGAAAACACAAATAATAATAAAAAATAAGATTATTATTTTCTGGAAAGAAGGGAAGAAAAGATGAAGAAAAGTGGCTAGTGTTTGGTGTTGGGTTTTTGCAAGAGTCAAGTGAGCACTCTTTCCTTAAAACCTTATTTGCCACCTCCCAAAGATGCTAGGAGCGTTGTGGCCTAGGCTTCCCAGGATAAAACTTGCTAATGATTCAATGTTTGAGCATTCAAACAAAGAATCCGGCGAGCAAGACGTGGTTATGAACACAGTATGGCTAAGAAGAGGAGTAGAAGCAGAATTTTGAGGCTGGAAAAACAATGTTTCGTGCAGTGTTCTTGCTGTTCTCACAGTGTGTAAAACTCTACTGCCCCTACCCTCTCTTATATAGGGTTGAAGGAGCCAATAGCCTTTATTATGGCAATTAAAAATGACATTAAAGCTGTCTTCCAACAGCTATAACAGCAGGCCACTACCTGGGAATTGAATTCAGAATTCAAAATTGGAATTAAAAGACAATTAATTCCGTAACAGATGAATTCAATCCAGTTTCGGCCCTTGCACCTCTCGTGGACTCTGTTGCACGAGAGTTGGGAATTGAATTCAGAATTCAAAATTGGAATTAATAGACAATTAATTCCGTAACAGATGAATTCAATCCAGTTTCGGCCCTTGCACCTCTTGTGGACTCTGTTGCACGAAAGTTGTGCTCTCGGTGCACCACTACACGAGAGTAGGTGGCGGCGCACACGAGCTCGGGCTTGAATCAAGCCTTTTTCAAGCTCTGCTAGTTGGAATTTGATTTGCACCCCCCCCCCCCCCCCCGCGCGAGAGAGCCTCTATGCTATACAATTCTACAAGCTTCAAAAGAGCTCTTGTATATAAGGAGGGAAAATCTTCATTCCAAAGCAATGTGGGACAAAAAGCTCACTTTTTCCCTTCATTTTCCAACTCAAATGGGTCTACTTTGAGAATCAATATCTCATTCACCCATTATCCGTTTTGAGCGTACAATATATCGATCTCTTCGTCTCACTACGAAGAATCCGAATCCACTTTAACCCGGCCCAAATCGGAAGTGGACCTCACTGATAATTGTACCACAAAATAGCCACTTAACATGCCATTTATGCCATTTTAAGCTATTTTTTCCAACATAGAGACACTACTAGGTGCCAATGCCAATTGTGTGGACATCAAATTCTCAATTAGTTTGCATCATATTCGCATGGTAATTGAAGCAATTAGTCAAAACACTTGGTGTTCATGTCTCTCTCCTAATCCATTTCTCAAAGCGAAGTTGGACTAGTGAGAGGTGTAACCATGGTGTTGCTCTATTCTCATAGGGGAAACACCTTATACAAGTACTTCTTGCAGAATTGTGGCCATAATCATACAAGAGTCAACAAAAACCACCAAGTTCACAATTAGAACCATCATCAAGTCATTACACTATCTCATAGCACAATTCAATAACATAACATCAATCACAAAAGAAGACTGAATTCAATCTCTAATTGAATCTAGCTGAGCATGGTTTGAAATGGAAGATATTTGCAATAACAATTGAAAGCAATAAAATGCAAAGAAAGTAACAAGAAAGACTAAGCTTTGATTAAGAGCTATGCAAGATGAAATATAAAAATTGAGATTAGAATTGATTACAAGCTACTGAATTGATCTTCAAATATTCAACAATGTAGATTGGTTACAAAAGATAGATTTTTGGGAAAGTTTTCTCTTTAAGAAATTAAAATTGTGGGGAGAGAGTAAAAAGTGAAAAGTTCCTTAAAAATAATAGCCTTTAATCTATTTATTACCTCAATTTGGGCCAAATATAACGATGAGCGCCGGCGACTTGCTCAAACTTATCCCTTCAACTTGCGCTATGCCTTTGTGCCTTCATCTCATGCTTTCTTGGCTCCTTTTCACCTACAAATTGCCTTTGTTCCTTGCCCAATCTCTTGCTTGTCCACTCTTCATTAACTAAAATCAAAATCAATGCAAATAGAAGTGATTTTCCTCTCAAATAAATTAAGATACACGTCAAATGCAATTAAATAAAGCACACCGCAAAATCAAATTATCACTTATTAAACCTCTCTACACTTAGATCTTGCCAGCCATTTCCTCAAGCAAGAACTAGATATCACCCTTAGGATATGGAACATCATACAACAATCACTTAAGAGGACCAAATGCAATGCAAGATCTCAACTACATGCGCTCACATTCCCCATGGATTTCATGAAGAGGAGGATTATGTACTAATAGAACCTCCCTAATTAGAACAAAACTACCAGAACACAAAGCTTAGTATCATTTATGAACTTTGGTACATTTACTTGATTAAGATACAAGGTTTCTACGAGGTGGCCTCACCCTCTTCTTTTTCCTCTCAAAGCATTAATAGCTTAGATTTTTTTTAGCTTTATAAAATTGTCTTTTTTTTTTTTTTTTTTTTGCATCCTTACAATTCTCATACATTTTTTCTAGGGAGAATGAGTCACACACTCACTAAAAACGAAACTCTCATTTTGTGGTATATCATACCAAAAAAAAAAAAAAAAAAAAAAAAAAATCAATGCTAGGTCATACCAATTTACAATCCACTAACCATTAAGTAATAGTATATAACATTTAAATCCGATTTTTTATAACATTAAGTTTAGTATTAGTATATAAAAGTTACATATTTAGAAACTAAATTAAGGGGTCTTTGGTTGGATAGAACACTTTTTTTTTTTTTTTTTTTTTTTTTGAAAATCGAACACTTTTCTTTAAATTTGAAGAAAATTTGAGATTTTCCCGTTTTAATTAAAAACTTTCTCCACACAGGAAAAAGTTTTTGCGCCACACTTTCTCACGCTTCCACTGAGGCTTGAACTCATAATCTTTTAAATAAAAGTCCAACCCGGGTACCATTAGACCACATAGTCCTGATGGAAAAAGTTTTCTTTAGTTTCAAGGAAAAAGTTTTCCAACACGGGGGAGTAATATTTTATTTTTCATGGAACTTGAAAACAAAAAGTAAGCTGACACAATTATTTTGCCCTTGTGATTCTTTTTTTTTTTTTTTTTTTTTTTTTTTTTTTGAAATACTTATGATTCTTTATAAGGTATTATCTGCTCTGTTCTATACTTTCTCAAACATTTTCATAACAAAAAATTTAAGCCCCCAATCATCCATTTGAAATGATAACCGGGATGCCATCACATTACATGGTAGTTGACATTCTTATTTTTATTATATCATTATTATTGTGTAGGTGCATATATGTCTTTGTACTTATTAATTATTATTCCTTACAAATTCCAAATTCTACCAAACAATAAAATCAATATTATCGCTAAATATTTTTTTTCCAATAACCAACAATAAAATCAATCTTCCTAGTAATTGTTTTTTCATAAAACTTCAATTTTATTTTTCTTAAATGTTTTGTGCGAATCATATTGGTCCTAAAACATTATAAAACACAAAATTTAAATTTAAAAATAAGTAAAAATTATTAGTAAAACTAAGTAAAGAAAAAAATATAATTTGAGAGATGAATAGTTAACCAGTCATATAAAATGAGTCATAATGAATTTTTAGAGTTTGGAGTTGTAAAATTTGATGGAGAAGATATATTTTATGGTTTAAAAAAAAAAAAGAAAAGAAGAGAAAGAAGGAATATGGAGAAGTGTGCAAAAGAAGGTAGGGGAGGGCCCAGACACAGATCCACACAAATACAGGGAAAGTGGGGCCCGGGGAGAGTGAGTGAAATGTGCGAGTCTGAATAATTGGGTACGGATATGCTGTGGGCTGTGGGTGTCATATCTAGAGCCCTGTGTTTGTCTTCACGTGGGCCCGGGTTGACTAAACTACATCCCCTCCTTTCTTGTCTCCCCCTCTTTTTTTTCTTTCTTATTTATTTATTTATAAACCTTATTACTTTTTATTTATTTATTTATTTTAATTAGCAATATTTTAAAAAGAAATAACCAAATATTGAAATGAGATAAATAAAAGACATTGTACACTTTGTTGGCATCTATTTGTAATCCTTATTAAAGTATCATGTTATTCTTAATGCTAAAAATTAGTCAATTAAAAAAAAAATCTTAATCCTTCTTGTCATGAATGGCATTTCTCATTTCATAGAGTGATTCCTTCATTAATGAAGTATTTCAAGCACTTATTTACCCACAACAAGCAAAAAACATCACACAACATTTGTTCCATCCACTGCAAACATGTGACATCTTGATTTTCCCTCCATTCTTTAGTCATTCCTTAGAGTCTAGCAAAAGAGTGGAAGCATAGTATTCCAACGCAATATCACCGTAATGACATTCACAATTGTTTTTGAATCAAGTTATACATCCACGTTTTTTTTTTAATTTTTAGAATAAGGTTCAAATTGGCCACTGAACGTAACCTGAAAATGCAATTAGGTCACTAAACGAAAAAAATGTGTAATTAGGCCACTGAACACTCCAAAAAGTGCAATTAGACCACTGACACTCTAACGGGGCGTTTGGTTGGAAGGAAGGAATTAGGGGGGAAAGGAATTGTAATTCGGTGGGAAAAAATAAAGTGGGAATTTAAATTACATTGTTTGGTAGGAAAAAATAGAGTGATGAGGAATTGAGAGGGAAGAAGTAAATAAATACTAAAATGCCCTTATATAATATTAATATAATAATGCTAATGAGGGTAAATTGATAATTTTTAATGAGATTGCAATTCCACAAAGCATGGAATTGCAATTCCTAGGGTGGAGGCATGAATTGTAATTCAGCAAAAGGAGGGAATTGCAATTCAGCGGAATTGCAATTCCCTCCAATCAAACAATGTAATTTCAGCTTTCATTGAATTTCAATTCTTTTACAACCAAACTACATTGTACCAAACAGGCCAGAAATGTATGCAATTTCACCATATGACAGGTTACCATCAATTTTAGCAGGTTACTTACTTACGTGGCAGCTGAGTTGGCATTTTTAATAAATTTTAAATAATTTTTAATAAATTTTAATAATAAATTTTAAAAATTTTGAAAAAATATAAAACGACCGGCCACCCCGTAGTTTTTTTTTTTTTAAATTATTATTAAAAATTATTTAAAAATTATTAAAAATGCCAACTCAGCTGCCATGTAAGCAGGTAACCTGCTAAAATTGATGGTAACCTGCTATCAGGTGAAATTGCATATTTTTGGAGTGCTCAATGGTCTAATTACACTTTTTTTTCATTCAGTGATTTAATTGTATTTTCAAGTTACGTTCAGTGGCCAATTTGAACCTTATTCCTTTATTTTTTTTAAATCAACGTCAAACGCCCTATCCTATTCAGACGTTATGCCATGGAACCGTGTTCACCATTCATGGTGAACACGGTTCTAACGGTGTTAGTACATCGTTATCTTCTTTTTTTTTTTTTTTTTTTTTAATTAATTGCGTGACTTTTCTTCTTTATTTTCACATTTTGCGGTTTCACTTTAATTTGAGGTGAACAAAGATTTCGGACATTCATAAATTATGAATTCATGCCTGCACATTCACTTTGGAACCATGCCTACACATTCCCGTCCGAAATCACGGACATTCATAAATTATGAATCCATGGCTGCACATTCACTTTTGAACCATGCCTACACATTCACTTTGGAACCATGAGATTATGAATTTTCTGTTATGAGATTATGAATTTTCAGTTATGAGATTATGAATTTTCTGTTATGCGATTATGAATTTTCTGTTATGAGATTATGAATTTTCATTACATTCATAATTTCGGACATTCATAAATTATGAATTCATGCCTGCACATTCACTTTGAAACCATGCCTACATATTCCCGTCCGAAATCACGGACATTCATAAATTATGAATCCATGGCTGCACATTCACTTTGGAACCATGCCTACACATTCACTTTGGAACCATGAGATTATGAATTTTCTGTTATAAGATTATGAATTTTCTGTTATGAGATTATGAATTTTCAGTCGTGAGATTATGAATTTTCTGTTATGCGATTATGAATTTTCTGTTATGAGATTATGAACTTTCATAAAATTCATAATCTCATAACAGAAAATTCATAATTTGATCAAACGCGCGCCGTTAACTCCACATCCGCGAATTTTTTTTTTTTTTTTTTGGCCTAAAAACGACGTCGTTTTGCCTTGTGTTCACCATTCTCGGTGAACACGATTCCATGGCATAATTTGCTCTATCCTATAGCTCCGCCGTGAAGTTATCTTTTAGCCCAATTTATGAAAATAGGAAGATAACGTGGAGTGATACCAATAACCATAGGGTAACAGTACAAAAAAATAAAAACAAGCAAACAAACAACTGATGATTGAATTATATGTAATAAGCATAGAGAGAGAGCATTAAGTTTTTTTTTTTTTTTTTTTTTTTTTTTGGATCGAGAGGACGGGATAGACCTGGGGGAGACGCGAGACGCTAATTGGCCTCCCTAACTCTACGAGCACTCGTAACACGGGCAATGTCATGAAGGTACGCCTCTTCACTTATAATGGGACAAGAGCTAAACGCTGAGCAGGCATCATTCTGCAAAGCACCAAACTGAGCTAACGCATCTGCAACCTGATTTTGCTCCCTAAAGACAGCACAAATGGAGATTCTCCAGTTTTAGAGAGAGCATTAAGTTATAAGTAGATAGAGGAGTATGGGAGTTTGATAGAAATATTAAGGCTCTGTTTGGCAGAGCTTATTTAGGAACTTATAGCTTATTTTAAGCTACTAATAAGTTATAAGTTCTATTTGGTAATGTTTCCAAAATAAGCTTCGTATCTTAAAATAAGAGCTTATTTTGGAACTCCAGGTAGCGTTTCAAAATAAGCTAGGAGCTTCCTAAATTTTTTTTCTCATTTTTTTCCTTATTATTTTAAAGAAATGCCATCCTTTTACCTTCCCAATTGAAATTATTTTCTCTTCTCCTTTATCCGCAACTTTCACCACAATTATTATTATTATTATTATTATTATTATTATTATTATTATTATTATTATTAGATGAAGGGGGTTCGCAACAATATTGCTACTTCATTATGGGATGCTAGATCATGATAATGCTAATAATTTTATTTCAAAATGTTAATTTTTTTTAAATGACAAAATGTTAAATTTTAATATGTAAACAAACTAATTTAAATTTTATGAAGATATCCTTTTTTTTTTTTTTGTCTTTTTACATTTATCAACTTATCAAAAAGCTAATTTTACCAAATACTTTCGAGCATAACAGCTAGCTTAACAGCTCTTCAGTTTTCAGCTCTTAGCTTATAACTTTTCATCTTTCAGCTTCTTTTAAGATTTCGGCTACCTTTTCAGCTAGGTTTGCCAAACATAGCCTAAGGCTCGAGCTTATAGCTTATTTTAAACTCTTAATAAGCTATAAGCTCTGTTTGGTAATGTTTTAAATATAAGCTCGTAGCTTAAAGTATGAGCTTATTTTTAAACGCTATCTTAGATAGCGTTTCAAAATAAGCTAGTAGCTTCCTAATTTTTTTTCCATCTTTGTCCTTATTATTTTAAATAAATGACATTCTTTTAACTTTCCCCATTAAAATCCTTTTCTCTTCTCCTTTATCCGCAACTTTCACCGCAATTATTATTATTATTATTATTATTATTATTATTATTATTATTATTGTTGTTGTTGTTGTTGTTGTTGTTGTTGTTATTAGTAGTAGTAGTAGTAGTAGTAGTAGTAGATTCGCAACAATATTGCTATTTCATTATGGAATGCTAGATCATGATTATGTTAATAATTTTATTTTATAATGTTAATTTTAAAAAAAATAAAATGTTAAATTTTAATATGTAAACAAACTAATTTAAATTTTATTAAGATGTTCTTTTTTGTCTTTTTACATTTATCAGCTTATCAAAAAGCTAATTTTATCAAACACTTTCAAGCATAACAGCTAGCCTAACAGCTTATAACTTTTCAGCTCCTAACTTATAACTTTTTAGCTTTCAGCTCTCTTTAAACTTTTAGCTACCTTTTCAGTTAGGTTTGCCAAACATAGTCTAAATGATATTGTATACAAAAGCAATGTAAATGTATTTCATACTAAAAAAAAAGTTGGCTCCACATTCCCTATTAAGAGATGTAAAACTTCAATTACAGTGATATTGTTGAATTTAAGGTGTACTAAATAATCACCATTTAAGTACAAGATTTCAAAAAGTAGGGAATCTTTCAATTCATCCTAGTCTACCAAACATTATATTGTTACAATCTCTGGAAGTAGTGTTGAGATCTAGTTGAGACAGACTTTAGTTTAGTTTTTAGTGGATGGGAGTTTGGCATACTTAGGCCGTCAAAGTGAAGAATGAAAAAGACTAAACTGGGGAGAGATGAGATGAGAGTATGGCAGATAGGATGGAGACATGGCAGCACAATTTGAGGTGGTTTAATTTGTATTGAAGAAGGAGTGATCTGATCTTAGTCAGTCAGTGTCAAACACATGCACAATTGGGAGAGTTGATGTTACATACTTTGGATGGGCAAAGTCAAAAGTTGTGGCAAAAAAGGGTTTTTTTTTTTTTTTTTTTTTTTTTAATTAGGTGGCCAGGAAATATGCTGGTCTCCAACCCACAATTCAGTCAATCAAATTCTTACCAGCAGGCCACTATCAATTATTTACTACTTGGCAGCATAATATCTCTTTCAAAATTCAACAACATTGAATTGAATTGAATCTCAGATCAAGTGATGGGGTAGTGGGTATATAAGTATATATATATTTTTTTCTTTGGCTCTAAGTTTAGACTCAATTCCATTCAAATTCCTTTGAAACTTTGGATCTTGTCAACTCAGAATTATTATTAGATATGATTTGTGGAACTATTTGATCACATGCATGGATATTGACTCTCACCAAATACTTGCTTTATGTGCCAACAATTTTATTATCCTCGAATATATCAATCAACAATTAAGTTGCTATTACATACTAATATATATACATACAAGATATTTATGTATACCAAAAAAAAAATCCAAAATAATTTAATGTACTGATGAAGATAGAATCGATCTTTTGTAATGGTATGATTCATGTAACGCAGAGTTAATTCCATTTTTGGTCCTAGACTTATTGGGGTGTCGACAGTTTTCATCCTCCATAATAAAAATTGCCAATTTATAGCCACACTTATTGGTCGTTGGACAATTTTAATCCTCCGTCAATGAAGCCGTCTGTTGACCGTGAAATAGAAGGGTAAAGCTGTCTTTTTATGTGTTCTTCTTCTAATCGTATTAGTCAATGCTCGTTTTACCCTTCATTTTCATAAGAAGATCAATCTGCTGAATCAATTGGTGTTCAAGCGAAACAATAAACTACACCACTCTATTTTTTCAAGAATCAAGAACAAGAACCAGATGGCCTAAACCAGTGTTGCTTAATAAACTGAATCCCTTTAGCTTAGCAGAAAAAACAATAAACTACAGCAGACTCCGAGATCGCAGCCCACCGCCATCAAAGCCCTCGCCTCCATCGCCTCCTACGCCGCGCCGTCACTCTCCTCCGAGACGCCGGCATTCTCCCTCCTCCATGACTCCGAGATCGCAACCCAAATCTCCGACTTCCTCCGCCAGCCGACTCCAACACCGGCGACAACAACCTCTGCCGCTGGCTCTACGACACCTTCCACTCCTCCGAGCCCGATCTCCACCTCGTTGTCCTCCACCTCCACAAGCCCCTAGCCGGCTTCGAAGCCATCCTGTTAGTCCTTTCAACCAGTCTTCTTCTTCAGACTTTATTTTGAGATAGAATTCATCAATTCATACCTTACAATTTGAGGATATAATCTTCTAAAATTCCCAATCGATTCACAGCTACTTACAATAGTACAATACTTGACAACTTGTTGAGCTAATCTGCTTAGGATTTCTTTGATTAATCTGTTTTCCCTTCATTTCCTCTCAACGGAGATGTGGTGGTGGCGGCAACGCTTTCCTCTCTTTTAGATATCTGCACAGAGGCGCAAGGCGTGGGCACTTCGCAAATCTCTGTTGCCTCCCCCCCCCCCCCCTGGTGTCCACTTCGCAAACCAAAAATTGCTTTCCATCCACCATTGCTTGACTTTGCAGCCGAACCCTCCAACCTGCAATTCCCCTTCTAAAGTAGGCCTAGAATCTAGAGAGAATCGCAAGAGAACACTTCTATGATTCAGAGATCCAACCTGCAATTCCCCTTCTAGACGTAGCACCGATTGTAGCTCCGCCCTAAGAAATTCCAGAGGCACTGCAATTCGCACGATCGGACGATTCTTTGACCGATCACAAACATATGGCTGATCGCAATCCAATCTGGGTTGTTGGGGTCTACGAACTGCTGAGATCTTCGAGGTCATCATCGATTACCGCCTTCATCGCCACTGAGATCTTCGAGGTCATCGCTAAACCCTTTTGGACGAGCGTCCCGACGATTTCATTTGAACAGCCCATCGAACGACTAGGAACAGATGGTTGCGTCGTCGTCTTTGCCTTTGCTTCGATTCCACTCTCGCTTCTCAACCTCTTCATCAGTGATCGATTCCACTCTCGCTTCTCAACCTCTTCATCAGTGAGCGACCAACAAAACAACGTCTTTTAGGCATATGATTAAAAGAATAAGTTGAATTGACAGAAATACCCCTCATTTAGACGGTCAACAGACGGCTTCATTGACGGAGGACTAAAATTGTCCAAGGACCAATAAGTGTGGCTACAAATTGACAATTTTTATTATGGAGGATGAAAACTGTCGACACCCCAATAAGTCTAGGACCAAAAATGGAATTAACTCTGTAACGCATGAATAACGATTTAGATGAATTCACGAGTAAGTCTTTCGTTTTGAGTGATTAGGATATGTTTTTTACCGTTAGGACATGCGCACTAGTGAAATAATTAATATACTTACTTAGAAAAATCGTATCTTTCAATCACTTATAAGTGGTTGAAACTCTAGGGTTTCCAATTAGAAATGACATTTTCAACTTCAATTCATTGCAAATATGAAAAATTATGGTCAGTGTCACTAATCATCCGTCAAAAGTGATGTAAACTTAATTATTTAAATATTAAATGTCGGTCTTGGTTTCTAGTAAAAGATTTTTGCTTGGAAGTTGAAACCTGTTGAAATTTTCATCGACTAAGAGTGGAGAAATAATGTTTTAAACAAAAAATTACAAAGTTTTTTGGACACCAATCAAATTCAATCGGAAATACCAATAACCATTTATGGTGGTAAAAAAATGCCCTAGAATTTTGCCTTTTAAAATGTGAGTTTTTCACTGATATGTGTGAAGAATTCGACTAGAAAGGTGTTGAGAATAATCAAATTTATGATTTTTAGATATAAGAAATATGTTGACCAAACTTTTTCATCATAACTGCGGGAGGGGGGGGGGGGGGGTGTGCTAATATGCGTATTTGAATGTTGTAGTTTCTTCTTTAGGACCCAAAAATAAAAAATTAAAACAAGTGCAGGAATAAATGTGTGCGGCTATTTTGGTACGACAATGACTTAACTAGTTGAGCCTTCACGTCCTTTTCCACTACCAGAATAAAGAGACTGAAAAAAATTATACAACTGCTAGATTGTCATATACCCAAAACAAAAATGAAGAAAAATGAAAAATTAAATTACAACTTTAATGCCCACAATGCTGACTAACAAATTAAAAGTTTTATGCTTTGAAATGAGATCGAATGGGTGAAACATGATTTTTATACTTAAAAATCATGAGTTCAATTATTACGAACACACTGTGATCTTTCGAAAAAGCCCATTACTCTGAAAACTCGTAGACACTTGCCCGCTTTATAACCTTAACATGCAAAGGGCCACAATAAGATAAATTAACATAAGTTGTCAATAGTTGATCACCTCAAACTAAAAAGGTCAAAATGTACATGATGTTAGTTTTGTTTACGTGTATAGTATATATTATTATGAATTTAATTTAATGAGCTTCAAATTACACATAATATATAAGTAACATATTCTGATGTGATAATGTGAAATCATTGTACGAATTATTAAAAAAAACACACACACACACACATATAAATATTTATTAATTAACCTAAAAAGTAAGCATGGTGTAAAATATTGTAACATAACATTATTGTAATAATCATGCATTCATTTGGACCTTAACAAGTTCATACAATAAATAATCATAACAGCTTTCAATCATCTTCTATATCATGAATGAGCTTAACTCGCATGGATTTAGTTCAATAGTTCACTAATCAGTATTTGGGAGAAGATATCAAAATTCAAACCTCGACCACAACATTGTGGAGATTATATTCATAAAGTAGATTAGTGGACAGATCCTTACCACAACAGTGTGGAGATTATGTTCAAAGTAGACTAGTGGACAGATCCCTTCCTCTGTCTGCTCGTGATTTATATCCTCCCAAATGTGCTGTCAGGTCAAGCTGAATCTTTTGGGGAAGCTTAATAAGTTTAGATTTCCAAAGTATTTAAGATTCTATAATTTAGAATGTGTTTATTTGAGAAATAAAAAATTAGGGAAAATGAAAAATAAAGAATTCATCAACTAATACATATTTTTTAAAAGATTTAAAAAGCATACAAAGTAACAAAACTGTAAGCAATATATTAGGAGCTATTGGTTCATGTGTTTTAAATGATACTATTGGATTCAAATCTTATTACTTTTTTTTTCATATAAAAAAAAAAAACTACTTTTTTGTGTCTTAAAGTTTGATTCAAGTTACAAATTTATTTATTGGAATGAAAAATGTAAAAATAAATAAATAAATAAATAAAAAGTTGCTGCCACACACATATTGATTCCGGTTTTGAATCTCATTCACTACCAAATGAAAAGTTATTTTTTAAATACTAAAATTCGCTCCAATTAACAAATATTTAATTCTTTTTTTTTTTTTTTTGAAAACCATAAAATATTTGATTCTAATTCATTATGATTCCGATATTTCGACCAGTGACCTTACTATGTAGCAAAGTAGCATAAGATTATTGCCTTCATCTTTCTCCCTATATAGGGAGAGGAAGAAATGTTTGTTTGTATAGAAAGGTAATGATGATTGAAGATACACCCACCATTTTTACCATTGTCATGTATAGACAATTAGTGTCATTTTGTCTTTATTTATTTATTTATTTATTTATTTATTTATTGTGCATATAGTACAAAGTAATTTATTTCTGCTTGCTATTATTTACTATTGTTTTAGTTTTTAGCTAATTCTTATGATATTGACATGCATTTACTCATTTACTGTTTCCTGCCAAACTTGTTAAACTCAACATTAAGATTTAAGAATTCAAAGCAACATATGATATGTCCAAACTTTATATTATACGGAGTAATTCACTACTGAAAATTATGGAATTTCCGACCACCTGAAAGTGATATTAAATCAAGTCAAAAGTCTTGTTCCGATCATTTTTGGTATTCGGAAAAACCTTTGTTGCTATTTCAGACCACTTTTTACTTTTAACTAGATTTAAGATCACTTTCAGGTGGTCGGAAATTTCATAATTTCCAGTAGTGATTAATTATAAACATTGACTGAAAAAGGCGAAAATCGCAACATTTCAATAAATAAATAACTAAATAGGACCTCAATTTAATTATTGTACGTAATAGATCGGCAATTACGGAGTAATTAATAACTTCTTTAATTTAAGGTTGTCAGTATAGTAACTGTTTTATTTTTAAAGTGCGCTTTGAGTAAAATCCATTTTGTAACCTTAGCCATTAAATTAATGAATATAATAAGTAAGTTATGTTCTTAGCCAGTAAAGGATTACAAGAAAATACTGACTCAAATTAAGAATGTCAATAGACAGCTTTTACAGATAGTCAAATTTAAAATTTTTAGATTTACTAAATTAAGTAGGTATACGACGAGACTAGAGTTACCGTAAATTACCAACTACTTAATTAAATAAGTGGCAGAAGTGTGCACTCAAAAAGCTTGACAAGGACCACGTACTGTGCATATAGCAGACCATCCAAAGCGTCAAACTTATGCTATCTTCTTACTTAGTGACGTCGTCGTCGTTCTATGTATGCTTTTGTACTAACAATTTGGTTACACGAGTTTCTTGAAATCACATATTTTAACATTTTTGTAACACTGGCTAGTTTGTAGTCTCAATCAGTTATCTCCATTTGTGACGTTGATTTCTATATATATGTTTTATGTGATTAATTCGTGATGAAGTATTGTAAATTGATTAGTTAATTAACGTGCATTGAATTTATATAATGGCTTTTAAAATTTATTACTCTGTATAATATAGTCACAATCTTTATTAATCGAGTAAAAATGTAATGATGAAGTTAATGGGGGTCATTACTCCTCTCCTCCATCCCATCCTCACCCCATGGGCAGATCCAGAGCAAGAAGTACAATTAGCAAGTTTTAAACTATAGATCTCTAAGAATAACAATGTGCCACTACCAGCTAATTAAGCTACATTAATTTTTAGTAATTTGCATATATATTATTTATTTCTAACCAAACAGTTAGTACACACCAAAGGTGGGCTAATTGACAATTTATTTTATTTTATTTAAACTTAGGTGGTCACACATTTGCCGGATTAATCCTAAGCCCACAGAACTCCTCCCCTAAAGTCAGTGTAAATGTCGTAAATCGTGAGTCGTGCAATCAATTCACATTGTTAGACTCTAATTTGCACAAAGAATCCAATCAATATATTTCATTATCTTGTGCCTTATTAGCTTTTTTTTTTTTTTTTTTTATTTTATTAATATTCTAGTAAAATTTGAAATTTACCTTTAGTCTTGAATTCAGAAATTTTCTTATATATTCTTGGAAGAGAGAACCATTGATGTGAGCTTAATTGTACATGTTTCTCGTGTTAGTTTGAATCTATTTTTGAATTTAAGTTCATTCAATCGTTACTCTTAATGCTTATTCCTTTGCTTTCTCATGAAATGGTTTCATGCTTGTTTTGAATGTTTTACGGTGTTTGTTAGTGTTGGAACCATTGTAGGTTAATTGCAAAGGAAAGGGGAGGTCTTAAAGCATGTTTGGAGTCAATACAGAGTTGGAGTGCTGAAACAGAGGATTCGACACATCGAGAATCAAACTCGACGCATCCAAAATTTTCAGTAGCCGAGCTATCGAAGTCACAGAAGACTCGACGCGTCGAGAAGTTTCAGCCGAGGAATCTGAGAATCGACGCCCAACTCGACGCTTCGAGTCACTTCTTGACACGTCGAGAAAATCCAATAGGTTTCGGCTTGGGACGGTAAAAGACTCGATGCGTCAAGAATTCTGGGCACTATTTTGGAAAGTGGCGCGGAAATTTCCTAATCTATTCCTTTCGAGCTTCCACTATAAAAAACGCATCTCACCTCAACCCTAGATCATTAAGGTGCGTTTTGGAGACCAAAAAAAAAAAAAAAAAGAGGATATCAAGAGTTACAAGTCATCTTTGGAGTAGAAGAAAAGCTAAGAAGATTCGGGATAATTTCTTTACCTTTTCTTTCACTTTTTTTGTTGCTTGTAAACTCTTTTATATTATTGCTATGAATATTTTAGCCATTCTTGGCTAAATCCCCTTAGAGATTTCTGGGTAAAGTGTTTATGAGCCTATGTGCCTAGTCCTCAATAATATCTATATTTGGGGTTTATAACTTGTGTTCTATTTTGTTGATGCTTGTAATTAGTGGTCATAATTACTCGTTTCATAGCTATATTTATGTCTTAATGGGAGTTAGGGTATAATTAAGAGCACCACAATTGCACCTTGGGAGATAACATATTTGTTAAGGAAGTTAACTCTTAACTTTTGCACATTGGGAGATGGATATTAGTTGAGAATTTGTTATGAATGCTTGTTCTTACATTGTTGAGTGTTTATATCACGGGAATAAATATTCACTTGTATTGTTTTAGGTTGGAGATTACGGGAGTAACTCTTTCCCTTGCACTCTCACACTTGTTTAAACCCAGATTTAATATTGCACTTTAGATTGACACTAAATGATTAAACTCTTATTCCTAGGAATCTCACACTCTCTCTATTGTTTTCACAAACCTGCTACATTATTCTTTAAATTAGTTTTATAATTAATCAATCATTCATGATTTTTGTTAGAATTAGTTTCACGAGAATAAATTACTAACTAGTGTTTGATACGTCCTGCTTCACTGTGAATCGATAACACGATACTCTAAGTAATTATTTGTTTGAGAAATATATTGCAATCAACCATCTTAGCTAATATGTCATTGGTATTTGTTAGGGTTGAATATGTTAATTGAAAAGAATGCAAGTAAAAATCATAGAAATGGGTGAAATGAAAAGAAAGGTGAAAAAAAAAAAAGGTGAAAATATATATTGGGATTGGAGGGATGGGGGGAATGGCTATCACTTTCAAGTTCGCAGCGATTAGACAGAAAAAGCATAATTAGGGTCCAATAAAAGTAGTGTTTGGGGGAAAGTGATTCACCGGCCACACTTTATAACTTACCTCTTTGATTATTTTAGTATGATTAATATGCCACACAAAGCATCTTTTACTGCTTAATGCTGCTTCTTAATCACCTCCCCTTTTACCACCTATCTCTCAACTTTAATTAACATACTTGAATCCCATGCAACTTTTACTGGTTTTCCCAGTTATCATCATGAATATGTTGAAATTTTTTTGGTGACATTATTACTATTGTTAGGTAAAGTACAAACGTAGTGGCAAGTTGGAGAGACTAAAACAACTGGTAATAAAACGTCAAATTATTTATTTAGTAGAATTAAATGGGTTAATTAATTTTCATTGGAATGTTTGGATATGACGACATGTCGTACATTATATTTATCAAGAACATAATAAAGTAGTCAATCATTTTTACAAGAATCTTAATATTGTATGAACGCGATTAAAATTGTTGGATGAGCCTTTGGCAATTTGGTTTCTGAGTATGGTGATTATATTGCTAGACGTTATGGGGTTATCCCCTCCTTGCTCATAAAAAAAATATACTACGTATAATACTATTACACGAGCAATATATTTCACGTGAAATGTGAATAAATTCTAGTCATAAATGTAATGGTTAAAAAACAATTAGAAATAAGGGGGAAAGGAGAAAAATGGTTAGGTCAATTTTATAAACATTACAAACTCGACAAGTTTGTAATATTTCTAAAATAATTTAAATTTTATAAAATGGACGGTTCAAATTAGTTCACACTTCTCACAACAAGTCTTATTTATATTTGATTTGGTCTTGATTTTGTACGCGTGTATACATATATATATATATATATATATATATATATATATATATATATATATATATATATAGAGAGAGAGAGAGAGAGAGGGGTTCAAATAAGAACTTTTGTTAACATTTGAACTTATGTACCATTGTGCACCGTCGATCTTACTTGATTTTGTGGTTTATAATGATTTTGACTTTGTAAAAATACATCACTGCACCATTGCACCACTACACCAGTCCTCAAATATCTACTGTCAAATCTCACATCTTAAGAGTGTATAAGAGTTCAGTTCACGCCTAAACAGTGGTATATATATATATATATATATATATATATATATATATATATATATGAGATCATATGAATACCAACCTCCTCATGAGTCCATGAGAACTAATCTCGTCCACTAAAATAATAGACCACGTGTGTGCATATTAAGCATTAAGATGTGTGCATATTAACCATGTCCCTATGTTGTACAAAATAAATGCTTAATATGCACAAGTGTGTTTTTAATCTCATCCATATATTTTTTAATAGATGAGATTGATTCTCATAAACTCATTGGGAGGTTGGTTCTCATAGGAACCTCACCCGAATATATATTGGAATGTGAGATCGAAAGAATTATTTATGGTGAGATTGTGAGTGATAAAGAGTAAAATACAATACCTATATTACGAGTTGGGTTGTAATGAATAACTTGATTTTGGTGATTATAAGTTTTAATTTCTATAAGCCCGAGTTTATGTAAAGTTACATAATTTTGATATACAAACCAGTCATTTAAACATATCTAATACTTATATTTGGACATGAATCTTTACTTTATAAACAAAACCAATCTATTTGGTACACAACTTTTTTGAAATATTTATTCATATCTTTGAGTGAATCAGGAAATGATTGTGTGTGTTTATTGTATACATAGAGGCATGCATTGTGTGAATAATTGAAATTGAAGCAATTGGATGTCCAACTCACCCTACATGACATGACTGATGTTTTTGTATGAAACTGTGATATGGTGTTTGGGAAATTGGAAATTAAGGGCAGGGGGGAATGAAGAAGAAGATGATGAATTACAATTCCCCTAGGAGGGGAATTGTAATTCAGCATTTGGAGGGAATTGCAATTCCCTCCAACCAAACGGCGTAATTGTGGTTTCCGTGAAATTGCAATTCAACTACACTTAATTTACCTCCAACTAAACAGCCCGTGAATATTTAGGGGAAGCTAAGGGGGAGTCAAGTTCTATTCTTGAAAAAAGCATACTCCGAATCATGCTACTTAAGACAAAACTGGATTTTCAACACTGTTTTGATTGATGTCTTTGAATTTAACCATCTTTTTTTTTTTTTAATATATGACAATTTTTTTACGACATTTTATTAATTGGCTTGATAACCCTAAGTTCAAAATTCGACAGGCCTTCATATGCTGATTTATCTAACTCCTTGCGGTCTTTAGCACGTCTTGAATGAATTTCGTTTAAACAAGTCAAAATCCTTGCACCTGAATAGTTAAGTCTCAATTGAGTTTCGCTCGGGACAACTCTTTCAATCTCATATTTAAACGAATCAAAACCTTTATTCCCACCTAAAAAAAAAAAAAGTTCTCGTTATGACAACACTATATATTTTAAGAGGATGGGCTCTTGTTCATCCCCATCAACATCACACAATTGGCTATATATGAATTGAAACAAATCTATCACTATTATTATTATTGTGCAAATCTTGCTCCCCATCAGATCATACTTAGCACCCAATACCACCAAAACCCCAAACATCAGATTTCCATCTTTTTCACTTTTCTCCCCATTGCTCATCGGTCCACAACACAACTAACCTAGATTCATGTATATATAATATATTAACCGTACCAAAAACACCAAACCCAGAATCCAAGTTTGCGTGCGCTGCAATAACAGATCGAAACGTAATAATCTACATATCATATCCGATCCAAGGACCAATCTAATCATCCCAACTAAGAATACTTTAATTTGTTGAAGTGTTTGGTCCCAATGTTTTGCGGTAGCCTCCACACACTTCCATTCATGACAACAAAGTGATGTTTGCCATTATATAAGCAACCTGGGATTTTCCAAACCATTTTATTTTATGTAGGAATAAGGGTCAAATAGGCCATCGAACTGCACACAATACAACAATTAGGCCACTGAACCTAAAAAACCAACAATTAGGTCCCTAAACTAATCAATTTCAAACAATTCTTTCCATTGGAAGGTTTCCAACAGGTCATCTCCCAAATTAATAATTTTTTTAAAAAAATTAAAAATTAATTATTTTTAAATTTAAAAAAAAAAAAAAAAAAAAAAAAAAAACTGGAATCCTGCCGGAGACGGTCGTCTCCGGCAGGAACTAGTTTTTTTTTTTTTTTTTTTTTTTTTTTTTTTTAAATAATTAATTTTTAAAATTTAAAATTTAAAAAATAATTAATTTGAAAGGATGACCTGTTGACCTGTTGGAAACCTTCAAATTGGAAGAATTGTTTGAATTTGATTAGTTCAGGGACCTAATTGTTGGTTTTTAAAGTTCAGTGGCCTAATTGTTTTATTGTGTGCAGTTCGATGGCCTATTTGACCCTTATTCCTTTTATGTATATAATCTTCACAAACCCATTACTTAATTGCCCAAAAAGATAGAAGCAATATTTAATTGATTTGAAGGCATTTCTTTTACTGAGGAATGCAGAACATGTGAAATGATTAGAGGCAGGTTTGTTGCAACTTTGGAGAGCAGTGTAAGCAACATAGGCCCAGACAAATGAACCGGCCTAGCTATGGTCTATAGTTTTTTTTTTTTTTTTTTTTCTTTTTTTTTTTTTTTTTTTTTTTTTAAAGAAACTCTGGATATAATGTTCTAGTGGTCTAGTGGTTGAGAGTGTTACACTTTAGACTTAAATAATCGTACTTTATATAATTCGTGCACCACGACAATGGTCTAGTGGTTGAGAGTATTACACTTTAGACTTAAATAATCGTACTTTATATAATTCGTGCACCACGACAATGGTCTAGTGGTTGAGAGTATTACACTTTAGACTTACTTCTAGTAATAAGATAAAAGATTGGAAATCCAACCATAAACAATTTAAAGTTGGACTGATGTTGGGGCTGAACTTTTTGTGTAAAAATATACACTCGAGTATGGACCCTAACACTAAAAAGACTCAATTTATCTCCTCGTTAACATAGAGGCAAATTATAAAGTTTAAGATATAATTTGACGAAGTTAAAAAATCTAAATTATCTAATAAAATTTATTCAAAATATTATATAGTACTCATCATTGTAATAGTGATTATAATTTCTTTCATTATTTAAAAGATAAAAATAAAAATAAAATATTCAAAGTGGCCCGTGCCCCGTTGCCGTCCATATCGCAAGTAAATCCTTCATTACTGACCCGTTGGACAGTACATCTTTTTGTCACCTAGCTTCCATATTGAGGGGCCTCCATATCATTGCCACCATTCTTAAAAAGAAAATATAGGGATAATTTTCAAAGAAATTACTGTTCTAAAAATTTTAAATAATTTCTGTCTTGAGTTATATGGGCGTTTGACAATTAACATAATGAATTGTGTTAAATGATGAATTAATTGTTTTGTTTTAACTGAAAACGTGTAAAACGACTTAGAAAAGTACAAATATTTTGTTTTATTTACTTATTTATTCTTAAAACTTTTTATAACAAAGATATACATTTTATAATAATTTAATTATAATTACTCAGTATTATATAAATAAAAATTAATAGTGTAAATTAGTGGACAAAATAGTTTTCTAAACTATATAAATATACTCTACTCATCCCATAGTTACTATTTTTAGTGTCACTAGCAATTATATACGGACTACTGAGAATCTAAGATTAATCTTGTTCATGCGGGTTTTAAGATAGTGATTAAGAGGGAAGAGACTCGCGCTATATCACCTACACCTCCATGGGTAATATCTCATTAAACTTATTATACTTTGTTAGATAGAGTCCAAATATCCCGTCGTCAAAATGTTATGCTGACTGTTATACTCAAACATAAGGAAATGAAGTTATAAATTTGTTACTAGGTATAAATTTTGACATAGTAATAAGTATTTAGTCCTATATTTACAACTAGCTTTAATTAATTATGTAGTGGTAAGCCGTCAATCCTGTTTTTTTTTTTTTTTTTTTTTTTTAAGAATATAATGTTATAAAGTACGATTATTTAAGACACCATATTCTTATCTTGTTCAAACTTATATTGATTAAAAATTTAGGTAACATGATGGTATGTATGCATTAAGAGATATTGGACATTAATTAATATTATCATGCACTGACTTTTTTTTCTTTTGGGTTTACCTTAAAAAATGCAAACTTGACTGGTGCAGTAGACAGTGCATATATACTAGAAGTAGAACTATCATCTAACTGGATTTGGCAGATCTGGAAATTGAGTTTCAGATGAGAGAAGGCCGGTCGTAGGTTGATTGTACGATGTTATTAGAACAGAACATTTCTGGAGTGACCAATGTTTTTGGATTGGTCAAAACATGTGTGCTTTTAACGTTTATGAGCCAGCAAACATACACTACTGACCATACCACTCACATGAAGAGTAGAGGAGGATTAGGCTGCCTAATTTCATGGAATCATTCTCGGACTTGATCGAACCAGGTCGCAAATTAGTGCCTCATATTTGCAGTTTCATTGACAGATCCAGAGACCTCGTCAAGTGAAGTAACTTGAATTCAAAAGGAATGATAATGTATATAAAACGAATTTTACACTAATAACAAATTATTTATGTCGTAAAAAGAATTGATAAATTTATGGAGTTGTTAAACTAGTCCAATGATTCAAATAGTAGGTTTGATGGATCGAATCCACGAGATTATTTTAAAGTAGTATCTCGACAAGAAATATTTATAAAATTTTTCAATTAGGTTCACATTATGTTACATAAATCAAATTAGACCAATCTATGCTTGTCACATTGCAAAACTAGCCCGGTGAGCTATATGGCACTAGCTATTGATCATTAATATAAATAGAACTATCCACATGTCTCCCAAATTATATTGCATCTTTTACTTACTTATTATCATGGTAAATTGATTGGAGATGTCCGACCATCCTTAGTTTACCAAGTTCCTGATCGCTTTATACTTGACCAATTATATGAAACTCTTATTCTCCATAATGTTAGGTAGGATAAAAACATACCCTTAACCTCCATAGTTATTGCGTGGACCGTGATCCACACAGCTGTGTGGACCACGGTCCAAAAATGACGTCGTTTCGCGTAATTTTTTTTTTTTACACGACCCACTGCAATATATATTTTTATAATGTATAATGTACATTATTCTAACTCATAAAGTACATTATCTTATCTCAGAAGTTTCATTATTCTAACACATAATGTACATTATTCTAACATATAAAGTACATTATTTTAACACATAAAGTACATTATTCTAATTCATAAAATTCAACAATATCATTTTGGACTGTGGTCCAGATAATAATTTGCCATCGAAGTTACGCTATCAAATATTAAACTGAAGGATGAACAAAGTCTAATCCCACTAAACATGCTGTAAGAGTCCATTAGAGAGTTGGGCTCTTCTACTACTGTTGGTTTGGACTTCTGATCTTTCAAATGCCTGCAACAATAATATTTAAACCCAAAATAATAACAATGCACCAAGACACGCATAGCATTATACGCCCCACGCCTCTCAAAACGACGTCATTTTGGTAAGTTATGTAGGGAGTTGACGTGATTATGTGTATTTGTTTATAAATTATGTGTATTTGTTTATATAATTATGTACATTTTTTATACAATCATGTACATCTTTTTTATACAATTATGTATATCCAAATCAGAAAATTTATGTGTATTATGTTAAGAATTGATGTTTATTATGTTAAAAATTTATGTATATTATGTGTTATGTTAGATTATATGTATTATCTTTAAAAAAAAAATATGTGTATTTTGTTATACAATTATGTATATTCATGTATACAATTATCTGTATTCTAGTATAAAATTATGTACATTTTTGAACATAAATTCTTTTTAAAAGAAAATTAACCGCCAACACAGGGTAGCGAAAATTTAAAAAAAAAAAAAAAAAAAAAAAAAAAAAACTGAAACGACGTTGTTTTGCATCAGGGCGCACAATGCAATGCGCACCCTGGTGCAGGATATAAATTGCCAAAAAATAATAATAATAATAATAATTCTCTTACTTCCCTAGGCCTGGGGTTGTGGATCTTGATAAAGTCCAAGTTGGAAACATTCTTTGCTGTTCAATATAAATCAAGTGTTAAGTGTTGATATAGAATCAAAAAAAAGAAGAAGAAAAAAAGAATAAGGAGAAAACAAATCAAAACCATGCCCCTAGGAAAGGGACGTAGCAGCAGAAGATCAGGCACCTCAACCCCTGTGGTCACAACAGTAGCCTTTGTAGCATTGTGTGTTCTGGCAGTTTGGTTGCTTGCCTCCACTCCGGTTGCTCCTCCTAAATCCACCACTAAACCCGCCACCTCCTCTACCGTCATCAACCTCCCTAGGGCCACCGTTTCTGATGCTGCAATAAAACCCACTGCTACGCCTTTTGAGGACCTGCATGGGGACCTCCCAGAAGAGGGCGCATCATCAGACATTTCAAATGATTCCCAGACTACAACAACAACTGAGGATGATTCTTCTGCAAAAGAAACGGCGGATCAAGAAAGTGCTAGTGTTAAGAATCAAGAATCATCGCTGCTGCATGGGAAGGAGGAGCAAGAGAAGCAGAAAGAACCCGACATTCAAGTGTCTGAGGAAAGTATAATAACTCAACAACAAAAAGAGATTGAAACAGTTAAACAAAATGCAGAATTAGCAGGCAGCAAAGATGATGTTTCTGCAGCGGAGAAAAGGGAAGAAAGCAGTGATACTCAGAAAGGTGGCAATGAAGATAATCTCAAGGGTGCCAATGAAGAGACGAAGGTTCAAGATTCACAACTCAAGATCCAAGAAATTTCAGAGGAGAACAAGAATTTGATATCAGATGAAGATCAACAGAAACGGCTGGAGCATCATCAGCAACAGGAAGACGATCACATACAACAAAAGCAACCCCAAAACGAGATTGCCCAGACAACCACGGATCCGAATAAGATTATCCAGACAACCAGGGATCCGAATAAGGCCTGGGTGACGACAAGGGATCCGAATAAGGCCTGGTTGACAACACAAGCTGATCAATCTGTGAACCAGAAAGAGAGGAAGGAAGGAGCAGTTGATCAAGAAATCACTATCACGGGGCAATGGCAGCTGTGCAATGTAACAGCAGGTGCAGATTACATACCTTGTTTGGACAATGAGAAAGCATTAGCAAAGATAAGAGGCAGGCAGCATTTTGAGCATCGCGAAAGGCATTGCCCCACAGATCCTCCTGTCTGCCTTGTGCCCATGCCAGTAGGGTACAAGAAATCAATTCAATGGCCTCAAAGCAGGGATAAGGCATGACGCACCATATTCTGTGACTGTCAATTATAGATATATATATATATGTAGGATTGATATTCAATCTTTTCTTTGTGCAGATATGGTATCCCAATGTGCCTCACACATTATTGGCAGAGGTGAAGGGGCACCAAAATTGGGTTAAAGTTTCCGGAGAATTCATTACTTTTCCAGGTGGTGGAACTCAGTTTATCCATGGAGCATTGCATTACATTGATTTTATCCAAAAAGTAAGCTTACCCATCTCTTAACCCGACTAGAAGTCCAAAACAATTGATAAAGTTGCTATATTAACAGGCAAAATTAAGATGCTTTCAGTTTTTTATCCAAAACTTCTTTTGCTACAATGAAAAAGTAACAAAAGTTAAGAAAAAAAGATTACCATATAGTAACATCCACAGGCTACTTCTGCTTTTGTCATATGGCTGGTTGTAGGCAGTTCCTGGTATTGCATGGGGAAAGCATACTCGAGTAGTGTTGGATGTAGGATGTGGAGTTGCTAGCTTCGGAGGCTATATATTCGAGAGAGATGTTATCACAATGTCCTTTGCACCTAAAGACGAACACGAGGCTCAAGTTCAATTTGCACTTGAAAGGGGAATACCTGCAATATCTGCTGTTATGGGAACTCAGCGCCTCCCATTTCCTAGCGGAGTCTTTGATGCTGTACACTGCGCACGCTGCAGAGTCCCTTGGCACATAGAAGGTTTCTCTGTTGTGTGCTTTTAGACTTTGTCTTAGCCCCCTCCACACAAGACAGCTTGCTAACTAGTTGAATCTGAAATTAAGGTGGGAATCTTCTTCTGGAACTGAATCGAGTGCTTCGTCCAGGAGGCCACTTTATCTGGTCTGCAACTCCCGTGTACCAGAAGCTTGAAGAAGATGTGCAGATATGGAGAGGTAGGAGGAGGAGGACTTCAATCTTTCCTTTCCTTTCCTTGACTCTCTGTCCAGCAAAATTGATTGATATATGCAGGTCTGTCACCTCTTTCTTCCCAGAAATGACTGCTCTAACAGTGTCCATGTGTTGGGAGCTAGTAACCATCAAGAAAGACAAATTGAACTCCATCGGAGCTGCTATCTATCATAAACCAGACACAAACGGCTGCTATGAACAAAGAAAACGCAAGAAACCTCCCATGTGTAATAAGGATGATGATCCTAGTGCAGCATGGTAAGCTCCCAATGAAAAGAAAAAACAAGTATTAATTGCATCTGAAACTGCACCATGAACAAGTTAGGACACTGCAACAAAAGTCATTGTTTTGGTGCAGAAAATTCTAATACTTGACTTCATTTTTCAGGTATGTGCCCTTGGAACCATGCATGCATAGAGTCCCAAGTGACGAAAAGGAGAGAGGATCAAAATGGCCTGAAGAATGGCCGGCCCGACTTCACACCCCTCCATATTGGCTTGACAGAGCTAAGAAGGGAATATATGGACGGCCAGCACCAGATGACTTTGAATCTGATTATAAGCACTGGAAAAACGTGGTGAGAAAGACATATTTGAGTGGTTTGGGCATCAGATGGTATGATGTGAGAAACATCATGGACATGAGAGCAGTTTATGGAGGGTAAACGCTACATTAGAGATACATTTCCACTCACGTTAAACAGTAACAATGATGATGCCAAACAGGTAATCAATGTACTGAAAGAATATTAATGGCTACTTACAGGTTTGCAGCAGCACTAAAGGACCTTAAAGTGTGGGTGATGAATGTGGTGAACGTAGATTCCCCAGATACACTTCCCATCATTTATGAGCGTGGCCTTTTCGGCATGTACCATGACTGGTGTGAATCCTTCAGTACATATCCAAGAACATATGACCTCCTGCACGCTGATCACCTCTTCTCCAGGCTAAAAAAGAGGTAGGGTAGGTACAAACAATTGAAAACCACATCATCATTGTATCAGATTGTAAATCAAGTTTATTATCTGCAGGTGTGACATTAGAGGGGTGATAGTGGAGGTTGACAGAATAGTTCGACCTGGAGGTAAACTGATAGTTCAAGATGAGGCAGGCATTGTTAGGGAAATAGAAGACTTACTGAAATCACTGCATTGGGAGGTTCGGATGACCTTCTCTCAGAACCAAGATGGGATGCTCAGTGCCCAGAAGACGTTCTGGCGGCCGGAAACTTACGAAGCCGCCATCTGATTGCAAGGAGACAGCCTGTTGTACAGCCTTTCTTCATAGCTTACGTCATCTCATCGGACATATTTACCAAATCAAAATTGCTTCAATAGGAAGTGCTGATTGCTTTGACAGCTTCCTTAATTGTAGTATTCTCAAAGGTTTATATTCAATACAAATTAGAAAAATGCACCATCTTTAATGACCATTAACTCAGCTAAGTTGATCGGATAGTTTCAGTCAATTTATAGATTTTGAGAGACAAAAATTTCGTTCTTTCTTAGAGCAGGTAATTTTTTATTCAATTCATGTTGTTAATTGAAATTGAAATGCATAGAATACAAATTGCAACTAAATCCCAGGAGCTTGAAAAAGAGATTATAATATTCTTTCAGGAAGAGAAATCAAACTACGCAACAATCTAATGAAACCTATGAGAAATGCCCAGAAGCTGGGAAACAGATGTGTTTTCAAGAATAATAAATTAGTTGTCTAAATAACAAATACTTGAAGAAGGTTTAAGAATCTGGAGTGGTCTTGTAAAGCTTGTTGTACTCCTCCAGCTCGTCGTAGTATAGATCCCAAACGCACCTAACGCATCCGCTGCCGCAGCAATCGTCCGGCAACGGCTTCTCTGGCGGCGGAGGAATGGATTCCATTGGCTTTTCCGGTTTCTTCTCAGCCTCCTCTTTCTTATGATTGGTTGCCGAATCTGCGGTGATTTTGCTTTTCGCTTCGTCCGCCATCGCGTTCTTCAAGGCTACAACGCTTTTGTTGCAGAATAGGTTTGGATGATGGAATCTGATGCGTCGAAGAGTCAGATCTCTTATAGGCATGGCCGGTACAGCTGCGCCTCGAACATGATGTGGCACTTGTCGGCGGCGATTGGTCGTGGGTGGCTGCGGTTGGTGCTGCGGCGTTACGGGATGAAGAAATTGGAGATGCAGATGATGCACGCCCAATTCCATATAACCAATCCTCCGCCCATCTACAATGGCGTCTACGCGGGCTTTCTGACCAGTCGCCTGTGGACCAACTTTCGGAGGAAATCCAATAAAAAATCATCCACTTACACACTTACACGTGTCGACGTGCCAAAAACTTTTTTCATATATTCATACGTACTTAAAAATAAATAATACAAAAATTTTACAATCTTATACATAATACAGTGTTGCAAAAATCGCACGCCTAGGCACCGATTAGGTGCTAGGCGGCCCCCGACCGCCGCAAGAAAGATCGGAATCGATATCCTTCGCGACCGCCTAGCCAGCCAAATCGCCGATTTTTTTTATTTTTTTTTTTTAGAATTTTGGGTTTAAAACTTTGTCGGAGCACAACTTTTGACTCGATTGTACGTTTTGAACAATTTTTTTTTTAAATAGTGTATTTTTTCGAGTTCTACCCACCATAAATGATCAAAGACGATTTGGCCCACTAATTTCTCAAAAAAAAATACTTCTTTAGCTCTTAGTTTTAGTTTTTTTATGTATTTAGATGATTTAAACAATCTTTTGAACAATTTTACAACCACTTATGTAAATAGTTTTTAAGAAATAACTATGGAACCTTATGTTTTATTAATGAATTTTGATAATTTTTAATTTTTAATTTTTTTAATTAAAAATAAAAATAAAAAATAAAAAATCGACGCCTAGGCGCCTAACGTGTTTTGCAACATTGCATAATACAATCAATATTGTTCGGCTAACAAGATAAAATTTTGTTATATCAGCTTTGCAAAGCTCAAAATGTCTCAAACAATGAGACAAGTAGTAATATGTAAGTAATGCATTATTGTAGCACAAGGACATAAAGAATAACTAACTTCTGTTTGCACATGCAACAGCTTCTTCATGCAAACTGCTATAAAATGAGCTCAACTTAGTTATAGCAAGTGCATTTCCAAAGAGCGATGCTCTCGTGGATTTTGTAATGTCCACTTCAACATAATCGCCTACTTTGGGATTCCGCTTCCCATTATTGTCAACGTTGTCTGGGATAGGTAGGTTAGTGAAGGAAACCCGGTGGCCTCTATCGCTCTTGCCAATGAGCTCTGTGTCGGGAGCTCTTCTATTGGGGCCTTCAACTAACACAAGTTGGACAGTGCCAACTTTGGAGTCGTAGCACTGACCTGTACTCTCCCGGAAAGTTTCAATGAGTTCTGTGAGCCTTCTCTGCTTTACATCATCAGGAACATCGTCCACGTATTTTCTATGGGCATGTGTTTTCTCCCTCATGCTGTAGGCAAACATATATGCCATGTCATAGCCAACCGCCTTTATGAGGCTAACTGTGTCTCTGTGTTCCTCCTCTGTCTCTCCACAAAACCCTGTGCAAAGAAGGTAAAAGTAAAAGCAAAATTAGAAATTGTCAGAGCCTTACACTGGGTTTCAAAAGGAAATGGAGGTGAATGAAGACACACAAGGAGATCAATGAAGGTACATCCTATGCATGAAGAGCTTTGGGCAATTATGACAATGTAACACCTCCACCAAGAAGACCATACATATCTTGTGTTTTAAGTGAAAATCTTACCACATATGAAAAGCAATGTTGTGCAAAAATCTTACCACATATGAAATCACTGCTTATGCCCATGTCAGGAATAATATCCCTTATCTTTTGCACAAGATCTAGGTATGCTTCACGGGTATATCCCCGTCGCATCCTTTCAAGTACTATGCTGTTCCCCGATTGTGCCGGCAAATGAATGCTCTTGCAGATATTGTATCTATCTCGCATAACATACAGTAACTCATCTGGAAAATCTTTTGGGTGTGGAGACGTGTATCTAAACCGCATCTCAGGGAACTCTACTGCAAGTCTATCCAGAAGATCAGCAAAACGTAAACCAACATATTTTACTTTACATGTGCTGGAAAATCCTTCACTAAGCTTCCAGTTGGGTCCCAGTTCAACCTCCTCTTCAATCCCAGATGTGTCATTATAGCTATTTACATTTTGACCAAGAAGTGTTACCTCTTTTACACCTTCTTTCCAAAGCTCTCCAACTTCTTTCACAATTGATTCCACAGGACGAGATCGCTCTCTACCTCTCGTGAAAGGTACAATACAAAATGAGCACATATTATTGCAACCTCTCATGACAGAGACAAAAGCACTGATCGAATTTTTAGAAATGCGCACAGGAGTAATATCAGCATAAGTTTCTTCAAGTGAAAGGAGAGTGTTGATCCCCTTCTGACCATAATCAACCTCTTCTAACAGTCGAGGCAGATCCCTATAAGCATCAGGTCCACAAACTACATCAACCATCTTTTCTGCATCTAATATTTTGTCCTTCAACCTCTCAGCCATACAACCCAGAACAACTATTTTTGGAGGATGCAAGGACTGTGACCTTCCAATGGAAACATTCCTCTTCCACTGCCTCTTCAGAAACCAAAAATAGTTAAGCCTCTGCCAAACCTTTTGCTCTGCATTGTCCCTTATAGCACAAGTATTTATAAATATAATCTCCGCATTCTCTGGAATATCCACAACTTCACCATATCCAGCTTTCTTCATTATAGATAAAACTATCTCCATATCGTTTACATTCATTTGGCAGCCATAAGTTTCATGGAATATCCGACCTCTTGGAAGAGCTTCTGATGTTGTCTCAGGACTGAGAAAGGAAACAAAAATTGGTAGTTTGAGTTGTAATTGCATTGGAATCTTATTTAGAATAAAGACAGAGTTCTTAACTATTCACACCAATTTGGAAGCCAAACAAAAACATAATTTTCACAACATTATACTTGGAAATATTGATGATAGTTTTGGGTGGTTCTCTCTTCAGTTTTCAACACAAACTATCTATTGCTAACTTTGAACTACAAACAGTACTTTCTATAATGATTTACTTTTAACATCTATTCTCACAATCTCACTTGCAAGGAGCTGATTTCTCAAGACAAAGATCAAATACTAGGATAACAGGTTAGTAAATTTGGCAGAAGAAATGAATTATGCTGCTAATACTGAACACATACTATCAGAATGAAATAGCTTAAGTTTCTGAAGTAACGTGATTTCCCAATGGCTTCCAAATTATTATGCATTATAAATAGAAGCTAAGTAACAGTAAAATTCGTATTCTGAAATAACAAAAGAAGGTGAGAAAGGAGACAACTTACTCCCCTTGAATATCGGAAGCATGGATAGTATCAGTGACGGCGGTGGGGGCGGCTTTGGGAATGAAGTGGTGGAGGCTCGGGATTTGCTCCCTGTTAGGAAGAGAAGACCGAGAGTGACATTGAGAGAAGCTTCTGGAGAATTCTAGAGAGAGCGCCGAGCTCCTTGCGGGCGGCGGCGGGTAAAGCCAGTAGACGGCGGAGGATTGAGCACGGAGGGGCTTGGAGAAAAAGAGCCTGAACTTGAAGGATGAGGAGCATCGTTTCGGCAGCCTGATGCGCAGGCTGCAGTGCGGCTGGCTCAGTATTAGCGAGAGAGAAGACGCCATTAGAGATAGAGAGGAGGTTTCGGGCTTCCCGGCACCGCCGGAGTATGTGTGGAGATATCGGTTTGTGGATGTGGCTTTGTTCAAGGGCCCGAAGTTACTTATTTGGGCTTCTGTAGTTATTTGGAAAATTGGACCGGGTAAATTTTACTTTTTGGATTCAATATTTTAAATTATGGTAAATTTAATTTTTTTTTATATACAAAATAAAATACGCAGTATTAAAATTTTATCTATATTTATTCCGAAATTCGCCAAGAACTTTGTGATCTAATGACAGATTGTAAGTTTGAACCTTTTTGTATAGACTAGTAGATTGAGAAAATAGTTATGAACACATACTAGAGTATAACATAATCAATAGTAGTAGTTATTATGAAAATATACTACATTAAATTTACAAAAATAACAGCCATTTTTGAAATATTCTTTACATATTTGTAAATTTCTCATCACCGAATATGTTTACAAACGAATGTGTTTGGTAAATAACTATTTTAGCTAATTAAATTAGGAAGAGGATTGGGGATGGAAAAATAACTTTAATATGGGGTCATCCATGATTACCTGATGACCCAGATCCAACCGTACAAACTAATATGCCCCAGGAATTGGCTGGTTCAAAAGTGGTGGGTTTGATTGACCAGGACACTGGAACATGGGATCCTCATATACTCAGGGACTTGTTTACGGATGATGATGCGAGGCGAATAAACCGGATACCTATATGCCCGGATTACCCAGATATGTGGTATTAGCAGGGAGACCCCAATGGAAATTACACGGTAAAAGGGGGATACAGGCTTGTTGTTGGAAATTATGAGCACAGGGATGGGGTTTTTTGTGATTGGCTACGTATGTGGAAGATGAAAGTGCCGCCCCGATGGAAATTATTTTTGTGGAAAGCTTTAAGTGATATTCTCCCCACCACAACTAATCTAATTACGAAAAGAGTGGAAGTTGATCCAATGTGTTCTATGTGCACTAATTATCCTGAGTGTACAATGCATGCTCTAGAATTTTGTGTCTTCTCGCAGGCAGTGTGGCGAGAATCTGCATTACCTATTATGCATGTTATGGACTTATGGCTGATTCCTTTGAGACATGGTTTCTTGAGATTATGAAAATACTCACCCCAAATCAATTTGTTATGGCAGGTGCGATTCTCTATTATATATGGCGGGCGAGGAACCAAGCAGTATGGGAACATGTTTTACCATTGCCCAAGCGGGTTTTGAGTGCTGCATCAGCTGCGTGGCAGGCATGGTCCGCGATTCACGGAGGAATGCCGGCGGCCACACCCACTGTTGCTACTGTTGCCGATCAAGGCGGGCTGCCGAAGGTTTTTGTCGACGCCGGTCATCATGCGGATGGAAGGGCAACGGCGGGAGCTATAGTGCTCTCAAACGAAGGAGAATTTATGGCATGTTTCAATATGCAGCTACCAGATTGTCTATCCCCGTTAATGGCAGAGGCGTTAGCATGTAAAGAGGCACTATCATGGTTGAAGGACAAAGGAATACTCTCAGTACAACTACATACTGATTGCCGCAATTTACAACACCATTTAACATCACAAGCCACACGGATGCGATCATATATTGGCTATATTATTGATGGATGCAGGACTATTATGTCAACCTTTAATTTATGCTCTGTTGTTTTCATTCCTAGATTAGAAAATCTTATGGCGCATTCTTTAGCGTCACATGCTTTTACTCAGACTTATTCGATGTATTGGGATTCAATCCCACCAGACTATATTGCAGCCTATCTCTAATATAATCACCTTTATGGGTGGCCTTTAAAAAAAAATTAGTAGATTTGACTAGTTGATAGCTAATTGGATTAGTATATTTGACTAGTTGATAGCATTAGCTGATTGTAAAAAAAATATTTGGTAAATTAACTATTAACTCATAACTAATTCATACAAAATGACTTTATCAAAAAACTGATCGATAAACATTTTTTTAAATTTTAGTGTTTTGGATCAATAAACTGTTACCAAAAACTTAACTAATTAAAATTCATATTGATTATTTAACCAAGTCAAACAACTAATAATGATCAAACAAGCCTGATTGATAAGCTAATTATTTTACCAAACAGGGCTATATCTCCCCTCCAATCTTCCCATCTTAAAGTGACATTATCTCATTGGATTATAGGAATGGAAGACGAGAGAAGAAAAAACATTTCCGATAACAAAATTCCAAAGTTAAGGTTTACATTATTTCCTCAAGGCATCTATAATTTTCCCGTAGAGTTCCAGCCGTGCAAAGTATACAACCCTAACGCTAAAAAAAATGGTCAGAAGAATACCAGGAGAATAAGGTTAATTATCTAATCTCTCCTTGCTAATTTCAGCATATTCAGAACATTTTCATAAACTATGAAGGTCACTGAAGCAGCAGGTACATTTTTCAGCAGGTTTGCTGTGATACCCCGGTAGAAACCTCGTACCCCCTCAAACCTGTCATCCAAACAAAAAATTCACTATTTTGTCACAAGAAGAAACTTTCAGAAGCTATAACATAGCCTGATGAAACATCCTAGTACAGAATGACAAGCTAGCACTAGTCTGTTACTCATTTGATAAAAGTTTGCATTTTGCACTATGGGATCTGCAAAATTGTAAATAGTGATTCGCTGCTACTATGAAGACCTTCAAGGCCATTGTTAACACTGCGCTAGTTCAATTCGCACATACCGGAGCTGATGATTATTTGCAAGATATTTAACTACGAAGCAGAATATAGAGTTTAATGCTGATGATAATAATTCAAGGGTGATAATGCAAAAATGCTGATTCACTATTTTGTCACAAGAAGAAACTTTCAGAAGCTATAACATAGCCTGATGAAACATCCTAGTACAGAATGACAAGCTAGCACTACTCTGTTACTCATTTGATAAAAGTTTGCATTTTGCACTATGGGATCTGCAAAATTGTAAATAGTGATTCCCTGCTACTATGAAGACCTTCAAGGCCATTGTTAACACTGCGCTAGTTCAATTTGCACATACCGGAGCTGATGATTATTTGCAAGATATTTAACTACGAAGCAGAATATAGAGTTTAATGCTGATGATAATAATTCAAGGGTGATAGCACATAAAACTTTAAAGTCTTTAAATCTTCCTCACCTTGCCGATTCCTTAACAACATGCCAGCTATCTACATATCTTGGTATTCCGGCAGTACTTGGTCGTTGCTGCAGAGGTACAGCGGTTTAGCTACTAAAGAAAAAGATGGACTAGAAGACCTAGAGAAAGGGTAGCATAACTATGTAATATTTTGCTAGTCTCAACCAAAAGAAGTAGTGTACCTGCAGACGAGCTCGTATGACCTTAAAATGTGCCACCCAACCACATTTATTGCAAAATATGGAAATAGAAAGTGGTCAATCAATAGACAATATTTAAAAAGTAATATATTACATTTAAAACAGAAGGGACTAAAAGGCAAAGGTTATAATTACAAAACTAGGTTTTTACCAATACATACCTGAAATGGGTATGTCAAAAGAATGGCAGCTAGTTTAGAAGAAGCTCCTAATATTGCATAATCAAAGGAATCCTATACAGAAAAATACAACAGAACCATAGATTAGAGCTTATGTTTCTCATAGACATTTATAGGCAGACAACCTATTCTAAATCTCAGAAAGAAAGGGCAAAACTAAACACCGATGTTGTTTTCCATGACAAAACATCCAATTTCATAAGCTAGTCAAAGAAATGATATTTAGCCAATCAAAGATTTTCCCTTACTAATGCATATTAATAGGAATAAAAGATATGCATATAGTAGCAATTCTACATCCAAAGAAACAAACAGGGATAACTTTTCAGACACACCAAGTTGTCAACAGTGCCAGATGTTCTTTCATTTTCATCAGACCTCCAGTTTACCACAACCTTACGAAGTTCCTCATATGCAGTGAACTGAATAGCACCATGGGTTACCTGCTGAAGCAAACCAGAAAGGTTTGTGAATGAAGAGGATATATCTACATTTATGTTCTAGACTGTTCACACAAAATCTGTAATAATTTCAACCATAACTTTTAGCTTTCTCATAAACACTAATGTAAAAGTAGGTCAAAACTTAAAGCAAATGTGAAGAACATAGGGGCATATCTATGGCAATGAATAAACAACAAATAGCAAAAGAAAGAAATTTCTAACCAGAAAGAGACCTGGCACAAGGCCCTTGTAAAGTGCCCTCCACCCTTCTTCTTTCATTATGGTTATTAAAGCATCTGAAATTACCAACGGAGAACAATGAACTAATAGAAGGGAGATACCAACATATATTTATACATATGTCTGTACCTCAGGGCATATGAGAGAGAGAGTTCATTTAAATAAAGGTTTTATGAAATCCTATTAATTTGTTAACTAAGAGTAGAGCCGTCAAAACGGACTTAGCCCGCCGGGTAAGCCCGCCCCGCCCCGCGAAAAGGGCGGGGCGGGCTTTGATATTCTCAACCCATATTTTGGCGGGCTTTTTTACCCGACCCGTCCAACCCGCGGGCTTTGGCGGGGGCCCGCCAAGCCCGCCAACTGTTTAATAATAAAATTATTATAATATATAAATACTATAATATATATATATATATATATATATATATATATATATAAAATATAGTAATTGAGTTTTTGGTTACAGTGAACTGTAACCAAAACAAAATATATTCATATACTCATTTTGTTTTGGTTACAGTTCACTGTAACCAAAAAAAAATTTAATTAATATATATATATATATATATATATATATATATATATAAAATCAAGTTTAAAAAAATTATTACATAGTATAAAAGATTCGTTATTGATTTATAGATTAACACATTATGTATTTGATTATTTGTTAATTATTTTTGTATTTAAAAAAATTAAAAATGCATTAACATATGTTTAAACTATCCAAATTATTTTAATATACACTTATTATATTTTTTACATTAATATAATTTTTATTTAATATTAAAATTTTTAAGATTTGGTGGGCCCCCGCCAAGGCCTGCGGGCTTAAGGCGGGGCGGGGCGGGCCGACCTCCCCTAGGCCCGTATTTTGGCGGGCTTTTTAGCCCGCCCCCGCCATATGGCGGGCCTTGGCGGGCCCCGCCCCGCCGGCCCGTTTCGACAGCTCTAACTAAGAGTCTAAATTCTAAAACCTTCCATTAATAACATCTGCTGAGTCAAAATATAGTGCAAGAATACTAAATCATACCCTGTAGCCCCACCATCTTATGTTATAGATTACCTCATTACCATCCACTAAAACATCAACCAAGTGTGAATATGATGCAAGAATACCAAATTATAAGCCTTGGAATCCATTGTATTTTACAGTCTCGCTTATGTACTTTTTATTTTACAAGCAAGGCTTGTGTTAATGGGCACCAAGCCACCAAGGTGATGCTACTTGTTCTTATGTATTCTTTTAATTTTACCAAAACTATTATGGAGTATTAATTTCATTATCCAAATGTTTGGATTAAAAGTTCATGTATAAGTCACATAGAGAAAAAATCATATTATTATTTATTAATATTATAACAAAGTTTAATTTAACGCCTATCATTCAGCCATACAGGTGAGTGTGTTAGTGTGTATGACAATTTGGGACATCCAAGAAAAAAAAAATATAACAAAATAGGGTGGACCCAGATAGTAGCAATTAGAAATCAGATATACATGGTAATAGGAACACCTTCACAGAGTAGAAAAGGCTAAATCATGGTAAACATAAAACAAACCATGAAACCCAGAGTAAGGACGACTCTGATGCAGAGGAGACTGCAGTTGCAATCTTGTCTTCACAAGCCAGATAGGATTGGTGCAAAAGCATACCTGTAAAGTCAACAGAGTAATACTCTAAAAATGATTGAAATTGCATATTGAGGACATCAACCAAAGACTGCCCAATACATTGAGATAACAATCAATTAACCAGCAGTATCAATTACAGAACTAAATCTCTGCAGGGCAAGTAGGTAACCCTTTTACTACCCCAGGCAGACAAAAAAACTGCAAAACTGTAGTATGACACCAATTTATGATATATGATGCTTGCCTAATCTCCTCTTCCTCCTCCCTCTTTCTTTCTCTTGATAAGCACATTATTAACATAGAAAACAATGACTTCCACAAAATTTCCCCAAATCAAAGTATCAAGTTCATTACTAACCAAAGCTCCTGCTTCTGCAGCTGAAGCAAGATGAAGGCCTGGGGTCAACTCCTTCCTGTCTTTCATATATCTTTGCTTTGCTTTGCTATAGCTATAAAAGAGATGATCCATTGATCAGTTATGTTAACTGTCCATGATAAGCAGCCTAACTAGCTGTCTTTCCTGAAACAACACTTGAGGCAAGCACGTGGAATACTAGCTATTTAAAGTACAAGAGCATGCTAATAACTTGAAGATAATTTAGTGATTGTAAGGATTTTACAGTAAAGAGAAAATCTACAACTGGTTTCCATGTTAGAGTAGATGCTGGGAGTACATGATTAGACAGAATAACTGCCCAGACTAATAAAGACCATTTAAGGTGAACTGAATTGCACAAGCTTGCTAGTATAAGTTCAAAAATATGAACTACATAATCTTAAAATGGTGCCAAATACTTTTATTTACGCACATGCATATACAATGACGAAGTTCATAAAAAGGTGTTCCAAATGTACATTGTTTTGTCCAAGGAGTTGTGGCATTTAGAATCTTCAAACATTTTAAATTTGTGAGGAGACTGCCTAAGATAGAACTTACAAGTAGAAATATAAGCTCCATGAAATAGTTGACCCAAGAACAGCGGGGTAAAAACCTGCATAAAGCCCTCTTATGCCCTGTAGCAAAATCGAATAAGTAACAAAGGTGTAACATCAAAATGCAAAGAAGTATGCACAGGACATAGAGGAAATTATTCCTTTAGCACAAAGTTGATAGTGATAGCAATAAAGTATTAGAAAGGAATTCACCAAATCATATAATGTGTTCCTGAAGCAAGTATACTTCTACGCCTAAACTCAATAATCAATGACAACCGCTTGCTCACTGTTGCAAACAAAGGACCTCAAACACCTTCGTACAAGTCTAAGGCATTGAAAAGGAAAAACAAAGATTCAACTCATCAAACTCTCTGTATCAACTATTCTCATTCCTAAACTTGACATCTTTCACAATTTCCTAATGTATTTTGCACATTTGTTGCATAATTAAATAATTAATACTGACCCTGCATACTAATTGCAAATATTAAATTTAATTAATCTTTTTAGCAGAAAGCAGCCAACCTCCAAGCGAGTGATGGTATATAGAGCATGAGGAGTGTTCCTGTATGCGGGAAGGATCGATGTTCGCCCGTCGTTTACTGTGATTCCATTTCACTCGGATCAAACTCAAAAATGTACAATACGAGCTCATATAATTATGCAAGATATAAATTGATGAATATGTATACAAGGAAAGAGATGCAGAATGAATCATACCTTGGAACCTGGTACGGACGACATCAAGGGGATGAGAAAATGTGGCGGTGGCGAGCCCCGCGACGGCGCCGGCTGTGGCGTTCTCCCACTGCCAGTCAACCGACCGCAAAGCAGGCATTTTTGAATTAGTAGTATGCTCCGTCAGCAGCTTTCCCCATTAACTCTATCAAGTTTCGAATCAAAATTGACGAGAAGAAGACGTCTACGACATCGTATCAAGCTACCAATTAAACCAGCACGCAACGATTTATGGATTTACTCTATAATTTCATCGTTATCAGAGATTATTATTAATAATTTATTTCACTAATTTTCAGGATTTTTCAAGGAAAAAATTATTACTCTGTTATTATTTTTCATTAATGATGATTATAATACTGCAAACTGCAAAGTACCTGGTTTATATATGCAAAAAAAGAAACAAGAAGAAACAAAATAAGCTAAATTAATCACTTTTTTTTTAACCAGCTAAATTGATCACTTTGTAATCATCAAAACAAAATTTCTTAAATCTTAACATTCTCCTTTTTGTAATTTTAATGAAGGATAGAGACGGTGAGATCCATCTTTTGAAAACATGCTATAAGATATAAACTAATTGGTGACATGTTAATTTGTGTTTAGGCATTTTTGAATATAGAAATTGCAACCAAATTTTATTTGTTGACATGATGAGTAAGGATGACTACAATTTGATTTGAATTGAATCGGACACTGTAATAACCGATCCAAAATTAGAACCGTAGGGACAATTCCAATTATGATTTAGAATCAAAAACCAAAAGGTTTCGATTTTGGTTTCGGTTCTGGTTCGAGACTAGTCAGTTCCGATTCCGAACTAGAAAAATAAATAAATAAAAAATTATTATTATTGAATTTGGATTATTTTAAAAATAGAAAACAGAATTTACTAAAAAAAAAAAAATCAAATCGGAACCTTTCTAAAAGGTTATGGTTTCGGTTTATCATTTTCTAAAACTATGAATCCGCGGTTTGGAATTGAATCCAAAGCATGGTTATATCTAGTGACGAGGGATTATACGAGACCCTAGCTGACAATTGAACATAAAGAGGTAAAAGTCAATAGATTGTTTTCACTATGAACCAAACATAAAAAAATTGTAATTTTAGATGGGATTGCTCTTAGGCCATCTCCAACCCATAACACCAAATTTTATTTCTTATAAATTAAGAATTTATATTATCTTTAAATATTTTAATATAAAATATAATATAATTATAATGCAAATATTATATTAATTTTGTTTAAAGTAATTTTAGATTTAATTTACTTTAATTTTATTAAATTTATGTTTTATATAGTTTCATTTTTAATTATTCAATGTTGAATATTAGTCTTGTTTTAAGTGTGTTGATGGAATTTTCCAAATGATATAATTTATCTTTAATAATATAAAATTTATAAATAAAAACAAAGTGAGTTTGTGAATAAAAAACAACACCAATTTGGTGTGAGATGAACAGTGCAGTGCCAAATTTGGTGTTGCACGGTTCATCTCACACCAAATATTTGGTGGGATGCCGTGTCTTTTGGAGTTCATTTGTTCTATTTTTTTACCATTTTAGTGATTTGGTGTGTCCCTTAGAGATGGTCTTTAATGCCCTATTTTGATAGTGTATTTTGCTGCAACAAATATTCTTTGAAATTAAATGAATTTCAACACCTTCCCATCATGCACAAAATAGTTGTACCCTATAGTTCCTGGTGCAAGATGAGGGATACAGATAGACAGGAATGCTTAAAAAGAAGATGAAAATTGATAAATACACAAATTTTTGTGTTGTTCACAAAGAAGATTTGGTCATATCAGTAATGGTTGATCTTCCTGCAATTCTTCCGGATTTCTCCACTGAAGCCAGTAAGAGGAGAGATGTTTCCCATCTTAACCATGGACTTGGCAAAGTGCTGGAAGAAAAGCTCACTGTTCTCAGCATAAGCTTTCACCAATTGCAGTGATGCTGCACTCTTGGTCACCAGAACCTGGTCAGAGTTCAGCAGCCCTTTGTATGCCAACAAGTTCTTGAAGTAGGAATTGTCAAATCTTGTGGGGGTGACAAAATCCAGGTGGAACAGGGTTTGGTCTCCCCCAGATTTTGGGCACCTTGTGCGCAGCTCAGCAGCATATGATTGGTCCAGGGTGTAGTCTGGCAAGCTGTTTCCTGTTTGGTTGTATAGCCTCTGCCTGAAGCTTACACACCTTGCATTCCCAATTGTGTGACTCCCTGCACAACAATTTGTATACGTTAGGTTCGGTTTTCGTTTTTGAGTGATGGAGATTGACTGGCTCAAACAAAAAAGACTGAGGGGGTCGATCTTGAATTGTAACCTTACTGTTACTGAGTCAACAACCTGATTAACTGGGTTGGGTTATTAATTACCTCTTTAACTTCCGTTTCTAGTAACAGTTGATGAAAATTTAGTTAATATTATTACCAGATAATGCAACAAGATCAACAAGATCAAGGCCTTGAAGTTTGAATTTTGTGAGGATGGTTTGGAATGTGTTGTTTGGAGCTGGAATGTTGTTGTTAGAGCCACTCAAGCTGTTCCCTCTGGAGTCTCTCCTGCCTAATGGAACCTCCCAGTTTGGTCCACCAGCCTATTTAAACAACCAAAAATACGCGATCACCTTGTAGGCCAGTGACATAACTACGAGAGTCTTTATAAGGGATCTCGAGATTGTTACCAGAACCGTGGAATCCCGGGCAGCAAGTGCTAGGATGTCAGCACAAGAAACAGTGTGAGGGCATTCCGCCTCCAGTGCCGCTTTAATCTCATCAATGACTTCAAATCCACGAGCAGAGTTTCTGTTCGGGTTAGATCTCTTCTCACTGCTTATGCTCCCACTGCTGTCCAGCAGTATAGATGCATCACACCCCTGCGTTACATAAATGTGCAGTCTAACTATTAGCTTAGATTTTTAGTTAAAACGGAACCTGTCAAGAATAACTGGCTCGCACACGTGAGGGGGCTCATTGAACATATAAAGAGGACATGCTTCAATTTGGCAGACAATGAAAGCTGAGAAGTGTGCATGTGACAGGTAAACCGACACAAGAACTAGTAAGTTTAGTACCTTGACAAAGCAATCGTGGAAATGGAGCCTCAACAAAGAAGCGGCCATTCGGGGCTCTTTAGCGACAGCCTTGGCAACGACGGACTCAACAATTTCTTGTGCCCTTGGGCACGACCGGTCGTAAAATTGAGGATATAGATAACCACCATAGCTCTTGCTGCACAGACACAATTGTGCAGAGTAAAGCAAGGCAATGGCCATGAAGAAACAGCTGACAAACTTAGCCATTGTTAAAGCTGTTGTGCTGAGGATTAGTGTGTTTGATGGAAATGAGAGATGGGTTGAGACAGTATATATAGAGTTGAATTAGAAGAGGGCCTACACAGAATAAATGAATAATGGAGTTGGTAGCGGTTTTAGTTATGGTAAAGTAGCTTTCCAAATTCCAATCATAATGTTAACATATTGTTTTCAGTTTCCATGCTGATTGCTAGATTCTCCATTCACTGTAAAGTATAACAATTATATATGTTATTACTATTCCCAAAATGTTGAATCCCAACCCGACAAAGTATATGGGAGGATGTAAATCTCCCCTTATACTCCCTCACTTTGAGAGGTTGCTCCCGCACTAGACTCGATCACGGGTCATTATTTTTAAACTGGAAAATCTCCTTCCATTGCCTCTGAGCAACGCACTCGGTCAGGCATACCAGCCCGACCGCCTTTGCGAGACAGGCAGCCTAGCCTACACACCCTACCCCGGCAAGGGGTCTGGTTACTGTCCCTCCAACTTACTGGATAACGCAGTCACTCTGCAGACTCCGAGTATTAGAGCATAATCCTGACTGGGTACCCTAGACGGGATATCTATCAATATTAATTAGACATGGGATATTGTATTATCATAATCAAATTAGTGGAAGTGGAGTTTGGTTGGATCAACCACATTTTGTTATTGCTTTGTGTTTAAGCTACTGCTGGAAATGGACAAACATGCAGGTTTGCAGATAAGAAGAAGTAGAAACAAAAATAGTATTCTAGGGGTAGAAATCACATGCTTTGTTGACAAAGGATTCATATTGTAGTAAATATAAGTATGTTTAAATTACTAACTTTAAGATGCCAACGTGGAAAGTTAGTATTTTTTTTTATATAACTACAAATTTACTAGACAGTTAACTACCACTTCACATAGAAACCAATTCTGTCAAATAATATTATAAATTTTTTCAACCAGTCAACCAGGACTACACATGAAAATTAATCTTATCGAATAGAGTCACTGATTTTTTTTAACCAATTAACTAGAACTACATAGGGATAACTAATACTGTGAGATAAGATCTCAAAGAGTGACAAAGTTACCAAAATAAATAAATAAACTTTAAATTGCCTCCAAAAGTTAAAAGCTTATTTTGGCAAACTTAAATATTAATAAGTTAAAGTTTATTTATAATTGCTTCGGAAAGGGTGATCCGAATGGGTGGAGCATGATTTTCGTACTTTGAAGATTACGAGTTTGATTCTTGTCAACATCTTCTTGATCAAGTCAGTTGCATGTGATATTAGTAGCTGTTGGTTTTCCTCGTCCCAAAAAAAAAATCCCATATAGCAGTTATACCAGATACTCCGTATCCGTATAATACACCTAAACCACAGTTTGTGACAATAAATAATAATTATTAAATTGGGTGCATGCCTGTTATTTAGCCGTGGCATGTACAGAAATCACATTAGATTAGAGTGGATCGGATAACAGAATATTAGGTGAATCTTATTGGTCGTCCAATGAATATATAGATCAAATACGGATAGGGGTAGGAGAACTGCTCCTCTAATTACACAAGAAAAGCACAACCTTTGTCTTCACGCTTCATCTGATGATTCAAAATTCCCAGAATGTTTTTTAGGACAACAACCATGCACGTCGTTACGCGATTGACGCGGCTTTAACTATATATGCTGTTGAATTTGAAGTTCTGTCACTTTTGATTGCTTAATGTTCACACAAATGGCTTCTGGGTAATTCCGTGTTTGCGTCAACTCTGCAGATTTCTGGATATGCTAAGTTGACTATAGCCATGCACAAAGGTTGAACCATTCTTACAGTATAGTTTTAGCTTTTTTATGATGACAAAAAACATGCAACGACTATTCAAGGTATGTACTAAAATATACATCACTTGGTTTGTTTTTTTTGCACAATATTTAAGAAGCTAAGTAGGAGAGAGACGAGGGAAAAAGAAGAAGAAAAAAAATTGAAAAAGCTGACGCCTAAAAAGAAAAAGACAAACATAACACGAGTGCACACGCCCCTCTGGGCGTTTGTTGTGCAAGCATAGCTACTGTTGTTTTCTGATGTGCCTCTCTCTTAGTGGGCCCCACAAAAAACTTCACTTGCAAGGCATACCCAAATTTCTCTCTCTTAACTTCTCTTTCCTCCACATAATAAAAGACCCCGCAAAAAAACAAGCCATAGATGGGGATGGCCTAAGTAAATACTGCATTGTGACCTTAGCCAGCAAAGGACGATCACAAGGGGTAAATCAAACTCAAAGCAATAAAATCAGTAGGCTACTCCTATTGAGAGTCGAACGTGAAACCTTGTGGTTATTAAGCCAACAATCCAACAAATTTTGTTGGGGTTGTCCCATATAATTTTAGCTTTTGCCTTGGTGTAATTTGACTCTTGGGTGTGAAATCTAATGTATGTGTCAAGATTCTTTGAAACTGGGAAGAGTAAAAGTGCATTGACCAGAGTTTAAACCCCTTTCCACACATGAATGGTTTGGAACACTGCAATCTTGTAAGTCACAAAAAGATTAGGCTCGATTCATTCTTCCCAAACTTCACATTGTGACCAACTAAGCTGCCCATGCGGGCTATTAGGCTCGATTCAAATTGACCCGTATGTTGTTCCAGTAGTTGTCCAGGTTCCTCGAGCAGCAGGACATGAAACTTGGTTCACAAGAGGACCGTTGGCATCCTCTGGTCCTCTGTATCTGTGGTATCCTCCACTCAACTGCACAGTTTTGAGTTCAAGAATTGAGTACTGCAATAAAACGTGCATATATGCTAGAGGTGGTCACGGGGCGATTCAGGACCAAACCAGCTTGAGCTAGGCCCGGGAAATGGGCACCTCTAGACTGCATGTTCTGTTAATATACATGAAGATGCAGAATGAGATTTGCGAGAAAGAGTGTTAGTTTACTTACGCTTTCCAGACATGTAGATAAAATCGTCATTCCAGGCAAGGCATCGCGTCCATACTGCACACAATGTATAAATAACTAAAAAAGTGCACAAAAAGGATATCCAAATACCAAATTAATGCAAAAGTTATAAGCTTTAGGAAGGAGTGTTTTATGGCAGAAATGTGTAACATAACCAACCTGATTCTGAACTCGCGTCTTGTAAATAAACCCTCCACAGCAGCATAGCGTCGAGGAAACAATGAACCTTAAGCAATATAGACAATAAAACATTCACTCAAACGTTTCATGTATTCAGATATACTGTGTTATAGAAGAGTTTAAGTAGACTGGAGATCTCCACATACACGCAAGATATCACTCCAAATGTTGCCCATCCCCTCGAAGCATCTCCGCTTTCACTCTCACTACTTTCTGCATAAACACCAGATCGAGATAGAGCAAGTTAGATGGAAAAAAATCCACTTTACTCTTAGTTATCGTTTTGCTGTATTACGTTTGAGGATGCCCCGAGATACAGTCTGAAGCATCAACCTATGAGGATTGATAAGATCTTAGAGGCCACGGGATTACAGACATCTTTACTCCACGAAATGGATAGGATGAATAGTGTGAAGTAGCTTACCACACATTTTTGAAAGGGTAAATTGAACGGGGTCGTAGTTTGTTATTGGAATGGTAACCTCTACTTCATATGGGGTATCACGAGCAGTTTCACCTGAAGACGAAGATCAGAAATTTAGGTTATTTTCCTTTATGGAAACCAGCAAAGAAAAATGCCATGCAACCACACATACACAAAAAGAGAGGAAAAAAAATAGCAATTATATATAGGTCATTATACATCTCCAGTCGATGGCTAAGATTGTTGGAGACAAAGTCGTTGGTGATACTCCATTTGCTGTGGATTCTGACAACGTAACCTTTAAACCTTGCTCTGGATACACCTGGAAGATGGGGTGGGACGAACCATAACTTCGTAAACAAATACCATTAAAAAAACATAGGAAATATATATGTAGAATGCAAACTCAATTACCTTAACCGATGCTTTTTGCACTAAATTGGAAAGTGAGGCAACTGCAGTCGCATAAAGGTCTACATGAGTTTGTTCAGTGCTGAAGCTGAAAAGTTCGTAAATAATTATCAATTGGGACTAATATATATATATATGTTAAAACAGGTTATTTAGATAAAGAGGTTATATTGACATACCTGAATTCCTTGTAAGCTTTTTCAAACCCGAATTGAGTCATGCCATTGCGTACCTATAAGTTCAATAATATAAGCAGGGAACGAACAACTTTGAAGTATCATCTCGAGAAAAAAAAAATTAAAATTCCTTACAATTTCCCATGTTCTTGGTAAAAAACCAACTGTGAAACCTTCAAATACTCGCTCACGCGGTTCCTCACATGGAATGGCAAGTTCTACCACAACTCTAGTCCAAAAGGAAAGAATAGCAACATAACTCGAGAATATGAAAGGTTCAAGTTTAACTTTGGCTAAAAACCATTTATAATAAGATACGAAAAAAATGGCATGGCTACTAGCACTTTGATGTTTAGAATACCTGCAGGTAGACTCATAAGAGACGCTGCATACACATCCAACTCCACCTGTATTTCGCAAAGCAAAGACGTGACAAGAATAGCATTCTGGCAAAGATAAAAAAAAAAAAAAAAAAAAAAGACGACAAGAATTGAAGGGATACTCATATTGCAAAACTTACCTTTGCATTGTGTATTTGTGCAGTTTCCGCATATGATGTTCACCTCAAGAAAACATCATATGATTACAAAGAGTAAGCGGGAATCCATAAGAAAACGAGAGAGAGAGAAAGCCAGAGAGACAGAGAATACCTGAGCTGTACGGCCCATCTTATCAAAAGTCATCTCGCAATTCAACAAGTCGCCATTGAAATATTCCTAGGTACATACAACCATACAATATGACGAGAAAATAAAATACAATAGTACAGTAGTCACCAAAGAAGCATTGTGGCTTACTTGCACAAAGCTGACATTTCCCGATCCAGCAACGAAATAGTTGAACTTATCATATCTACCAAAATCCACATACCCCTGCGGTTTTGTAAATTTGAAATTAAACTAAATGCAACTGAGACTTTCAGACTTATATAGCTAGAAAGAATCTCTGGACCTTAAGAAGCACATAGTAAGTGAAAAGAAGATTTAAACTTTTCCCACACATTCTTCAAAAACAATTCAAGAAAAGAAATACGAATATCCAATTAGTAATTAAAGTAAATGAGATTAGAGAATGTATAGCACCTTTTGAGATCTAGATTGCACGTCTTTACAAAACCGTACCACAGTGTCAGTATTCTACATTAAGACCACCATCAGTATATACACTTCATTAATTTATAGTCTTTGATCATACAGTTTTGCATTCTAATATAGCTTTGATGACCAGGAACAAGTAGTTCTCGTATACTGGACAAAGTAATTAATTACCACTCCATCGTATTCAAAAGGGCGTCCAATCCATCTACTCTGTGAAGCATCTAAGGAAGAACAATAATGCTCAATGGGTATTGCAAATACAAGTACCAGGTTACGATCTACCATTCAAGAGGCAATAACACAATTAAGAAGATATCAACTATAACTTGGTATTTTGATCTCTAACATTGCTTCCGTTGTTATGTTAGCTAATAGCTATAGCCCCTAGGCCCTACTCATGTGGTGCTGGACTTGGCCCTTTACTGGTCTCCACTCAACAATCTCCCTAGCCACGGACTTGGCCCTTACTGGCCTCTGTCCTACAATCTCTCCCCCAGCACTAGCTAGTCTTAATTGCTCTTGCCTAGCTAGTTGAAAACGCAACTTTATTTCCTTTTACTGTCACACGTTTTTGAAAGACGGGTGCCGGATTACTGGCTTCCGCCCAACAATTATCCTAGCCAGACTTGGCCCTTATTGGCCTCCGCCCAACATGTTAGATTATATTTATATATAATAGACATGACATAGGATACAAAATCATAAAGATAACTGGAATTGTCAAGAACATAGCAGCCTGTAGTTGGCACAACAACAGAAGCAGCTCCGAGCGGTCGCAACAGAAGAGCTGCAAACTCATAAATTAGATCAAAATCGGAGGCAGGAGAGCAAACTACAGACCAAATGCTGCTCTACAGGAATCAGGAGGTACCTGCAACTATCGAAATTATCATATGGGACATTGAAAAATGAAATAATCTGGTACGAACAAAAACAATTATCTCCCACTACAAACTGCCTCTGTTTCCTAGTACAAGTGCAGAACTACGCATATATGAGGAAACGGAAATGTTTTCTTTGGCAGCGGAAACATCAATGAGAAATGGTGAACTGGACGACAAGAACAAGAAGAAGAAGAAGAAGAAGAAGAAAAATGTAGCAGAATTGGTTCAGCGGTCAGCTGGTCATGCACTATGGTCTACGGGCTATGGAGGACTGAGCTCTCGGCTGAATTGAACCGTAATACATAAATATGTAAATACTTTTCTCTCTTGAATTGCCTTGTCCTGCACTTCCAGTGGAGCAGACCGCGACTCTAATAGGTGACTCAAGACTCAAGACTCAAGATTACCGGGAATCAACGGTAACAACCAGCTCTGAGCGAAAAAGACGGCAAATTATTATGTGGATCATGGTCCACATAATTTATGTGTACCATAAATATTAGGTGCATTTTTAATATATTAAAAGTACATTATTTTTATACTAAAAGTATATTATTTTTGTACTAATATATATTATATAAAATAATAACATAATGTACTTTTAATATATTAAAAATGTACTTTTAGAAAATGCATAAATAATGTACCCTTAATATATAAAAAATGTAAAAAGACATGGTGAATAATGTCAAATTATACTGTCCATTATCCATGCAATAATGATGGGTGGATAATGAATAGAGTAAATACTCAAAATAGTCCCTCGACTATAGCTAAATTCACAAATTGGTCCTCGACTTTTAATTTCAACCAATTAAGTCTTTAAATTTGTAATTTTAACATAATTTGGTCCTCCGTCTATTTGACCATGATCTTTGAGGATATACATGTAATTTCATGTGCAAGCTCAAGAGAACGCTCTTGGAGGTGATGATGCCATTTCGGAGGGGGAAATGCTTTTCCGCTTACTGCTTGGGGATCACGAGCCAGTTCATTTTGCCGACGTCGCTTGGAGTCATGGCTTTCTCAAAGAACCACTCCAGGGACTTCGCCGATCTGTCTATCAAAAGCTATAATTTCTCCCACATGGGGTGCAGCACCGGCCTGATCTCGATTGATCTTGCACGTGACCTCCTGTATTGCACCCCAACTCTAACGCCCTGGTGGTTAGCAAGGAGATTATTATGTCCAACTATTACAAAGGATCGGAGAGAGCTATGCTCCTCCCTAACTGCCTCTTCAGAATGGGCGACGCCGCGATTCTTGTGTCCAACAAGAAGCGCGATTCGAGTCAGGCTAAGTACCAACTCATGCACGTTGTTCGCACGCACAAGGGTGTCGACGACAAAGCCAACCGCTGCGTTTACAAGCAAGAAGATCCGCAAGGGAAAGTCACAATCAACCTCTCAAAAGACCTAATGGTGATCGCCGGCAAAGTCCTCGAATCCAACATAACCACAATCGCCCTGCTCGTTCTCCCGGCGTCGGAGTAGCTCCTCTTCCTCTTCACCCTAATCGCCCAGAAAATCTTCAATCCCAAATGAAAACCCTACATTCCTGACTTCAAACAGGCCTTCGAACACTTCTGCATTTACGCCGGCGGTCGCACCGTCATCGACGATCTCCAGAAGAACTTGCATCTCTCGTCGGGGCACGTGGAGGCTTCCAAGATGACGTTGCACCGGTTCGGAAACACCTCATCTTCTTCGCTCTGAAACGAGCTCAACTACATTGAATCCAAAGGGAGGATGAAGAAAGGCGACAGGATTTGGAAAATTACTTTCGACAGTGCGGTCTAGAAATGCAACCGGAACCTAAAAAATCGATAATGGATCATGAAATTACATATATATCCTCAAAAATCACAGTCAACAAACGGTCAAATAGACATGGGACCAAATCGTGTTAAAATTGTAAAATTAAAGACTTAATTGGTTAAAATTGAAAGTTGATGACCAATTTATAAATTTAACTATAGTCGAGAAACCATTTTAAGGATTTACTCTAATGGATATAAACCAAATGTGTTGTGGTCCAAGTAGATTGACCCAAATTAAATTATTGGGCTCAACCCATTAAGGCAGCGAGTCAAGTCCAATAGCCAACATTGGCAAATTATTCGGTCCACACAGGTTTGTGAACTACAATCCAAAATAATATCGTTGAATATTATGAGTAAAAATAATGTACATTATGTATTAGAATAATGTACATTATGTGTTAAATAATATATATTACATGTTAGAATAATAAAATTTGTATGATAATATAATGTACATTATGTTTTAGAATAATGTACATTATGAGTTATAAAAATGTATATTGCATCTGGTCGCATGAAAAAAATTACACAAAATGTATGTTGCATCCTGCTATTCCTTCTCCTGGATGCCAATACAAGACACAAAGTGCTGCAAGTTTTTGAGCCATTTCTCGTTGATTTAGTAGAGCTCAGAGCCAACAGAGGAAGATCAAAGCTAGGAGATCAGATTGCAAAGTTTCTCTTGCAAGACTACGCCAAGATTAAGGTTGGGAAATCGAGACAACTAAAAAGGAAATTAAACCAGGAAATTTAACATTTTAAATTGAAATTAAATCAGGAAAGTTAACATTTTAAATTGAAATTTATCCAGAAAATTTCGCATTTTCTAGAAGAGGCTTGAGAGTTGAAGGTGTGAAGAAGAAAATGAGATGAATTAATGTCTGAAGGGGAATTTAGGTAGAGGAGAGTAGTGGTTTCCATGCTGAAGAAAGAAGGGAACCAGAAATTCTGGACAGGGAAAGTTGCAGAAGCGGCGGTGATGTACAAGAAAGCTATGGATTTGTGTCCATTGAAGTTGAGAAAAGAGATGGTCGTTCTTCATAGTAACAAAGCTCAGTGTTTCTTGATCCAAGGAGAAGCAGAATCCGCTTTTAGTAACACAACGAGATCTCTGTGCATATGTTACGTACTCAAATTTAGTACGCAACTGAAGAAACCTTTCGAGCAGGCTTCTGACTCCTAACCGTATTCGAGTCACGGCAAACTCCAATTTCACACTTCGAGCGTGTGTGGGCTCCAAGAAGAATAAATTAGAATAGTAGAATAATAATATATTTCCTCTGAATGGTTCCCCGTATTCATATACAATGGACCTATTTATACTAAATTACTAACACATATAATAATTAAGTTACTACAATTATTCTAACTATACAAGGTAATAATATATTCTAATATACATAATTTCCTTATACTAATATTTAGTCAATTATCCTCTAATTACATATATTCATTCTTTGTAGACCATCCCCTAATTAAACCATTAATTATTTCTTTCCTTTGTTGCGTATCACTCTCCACCCCTTCAAAAAACACCTTGTCCTCAAGGTGTAGAGAGGAATAGAATAAACACATATTTGTTGAAGCAGTCCATGCAACTTTGGACGGGGGCTAGTTGACAAAATAAATTGAAATGGTTCATGAGCTTGATCGTGACACATAAATGGTCTCCTCCCCTTTTGACTTGCACCGTCTAAAAATATCTCTTGCTCTCCAACATTGAGTTCCAATTCTAAGGTAGTAGGACTCACAAGTCTTGTCTCAAGATAATCCTCAAGAGACTCTAAGTTGTTGAAATTGTGAATGTTGCTTTCATCATGAGTAGTTGGGAGATCTGTTGCTATTGATGATTTTTAGACTCTGGGTTACTTGGTTCTTCTTGAGAAATTGGATTAGAATAATTAGGAGTGTGGCATTCCAAAGTATCATCTTGGTCTGTCTGTAATTCTCCACACATAGCCATCAACAGCTCCAAATTAGGATATTTAATGTCTAAGACACAACAGTTATCGTAAATATTTTGGCCATGAAGAGCTTGTTTGGCCATGAATGCATCTAAGACAAAATCAAACCATACCAAAGCTTGGAAGGTGTAACTTTCATCCTTCAAAATATGAATATATTGTACAGATCCTTTTGTAGAAAAGATCGAATACAATACAAAATCATCAATTGAATACCATACATGGTGTACAGAAACCAATAAGCACCGGTGAGTAATATTTTCCATAAAAAATAATTCTCTACTTTTTTTTTTTGTATTTTTTTCTTTTCTCTCGTTTTTTTTTTTTTTGAATTTTCAAAAGGGTGCTATAAAAAATGAGATAAAAACAAAAAATAAAATAAAATAACAAAAGGATATGAGATACTCTCACCAATACTCTCAATGAAAGCACCAATTGTTACGTGATGCATCCACAAATCCTCTCAACGAGAGCACCAATGTTACGTACTCAAATTTAGTACGCAACTGAAGAAACCTTTCGAGCAGGCTTCTGGCTCCTAACCGTATTCGAGTCACGGCAAACTCCAATTTCACACTTCGAGCGTGTGTGGGCTCCAAGAAGAATAGACTAGAATAGTAGAATAACAATATATTTCCTCTGAATGGTTCCCCGTATTCATATACAATGGACCTATTTATACTAAATTACTAACACATATAATAATTAAGTTACTACAATTATTCTAACTATACAAGGTAATAATATATTCTAATATACATAATTTCCTTATACTAATATTTAGTCAATTATCCTCTAATTACATATATTCATTCCTTGTAGACCATCCCCTAATTAAACCACCAATTATTTCTTTCCTTTGTTGCGTATCAGCATATCAGGGCAAGCGAATCCCCACCTTTTCGCATAACATAGAAAGACCATGTTGCTCTTGTTATTAAACAAAATCAAGTCAATTAATCTTTTTACCGATCATTTAACCGACATTTGGGTCAGAGTGACAAAAAATGAATAGTTAATGTATTAAATTGACAATTTTAAAATTTATGTACTGTAATCAACAAAACTTCATTAGTCATAGGACTAAATTTGAAATTTTATCTATTTTAAATTTAAATTGTATTCTGTAACAATTAATAATGCAATAGGTGATATGTAATCGTGCAATACATTGTTACGTATTAGCCATTGCACTTATAGTTTTGAGTGCACATACATTATATATTAACAATTACATTTATAATTATTACGTGATATACGATCACAATTTTCACGAAAAACATACTTCTCACTTAAATGTGCTTACAAACACACATACACACACATATATATATAAACTTGAATGAGCCTAAGTTCAAATTCAATTGGACTTTTTTGCATCCCTAATGCAAACTATGTCCCTGTGTGAACGTATATGAATTCCTTATTAGTAGTCATGATTAGGGGTGGACATAATTCGGTGAAAATCAGTTAATCAACTAAATCGACAAAATTCAGTTATCTATTTTTAACAAAAATATTTCTATTTGATTAATGATTTTAAATTTGGTTACGGTTAATCCAATTTGAAAGTGTAGGTTAACCAAATTACATGTGTATTTATATTTTAAATTTTTTTTATAATTCAAAAATAATACTATTATATTAGTTTTTTATTTTTTTCAAAACAGATCATTTATATAGTACATGACTATTTTGTGGTATGAAATTATAAATTTACAAATTTTATATATATATATATATATATATATATATATATATATATTAAATTGGACTAAAATATTTCGGTAATGGTTAAATTGAAAAATTAAAATTCAATTATCTTAATTTGAAAATAGAAATTTTAGTTCAATTAATAATTAAAACATTTATAATGATTATTTTAGTTCGAGTATTAACTAAATTAACAGAATGAACACAATACCATCTACTTGGATTATTTTGGAGTGTTTGGCAATTAGTATTAGTATTAGAGTTTACATAAAATTTGCACTTGAATTTGCTGAAATTCTCCATTTCCCGCTCCATAGCAAGATTTGGAAGCTGATTTGAGTTATTCAGTATGTAATGGCTTCAATCATCCGAAAGCTGCTTATACCCAGGACGACGATACCCATACCCAAACGCTACGACCTAAGAAGTCCAGAAGCCGAGCCGGAGAGGCCATTCATCCCGTTTTCAAAGCTTCAAGAGCGGAAGCTCTTGGAAACCCATTTAGTTTCGCTTCTGGATGTGTGCAACAGTTTGTTCCAGATCAAGCAAGTCCACGCGCACGTCATCCGGCGAGGTGTAGAGCAGTGCTGCTATGTTCTTACTAAGCTCATTCGCACACTCGCCAAAATCGATGTCCCCGTGGAGCCCTACCCGCGCATGGTGTTTGACAGGGTGGGAGACCGGAACCCCTTTCTGTGGACCGCCATCATTCGCGGCTACGCCATGCAAGGGCCGTTTGGAGAGTCGGTGAGGCTGTACGGGTTGATGAGGAGGGAAGGGTTTTCGCCCGTTTCGTTCACGTTCACGGCGTTGTTGAAGGCTTGTAGTGATAGGTTTGAGGTGGATTTAGGGCGGCAAATTCATGGACAGTGTGTGAGGATTGGTGGGCTCTGTTGTGATTTGTATCTGGGGAATACTTTGATTGATATGTACGTGAAATGTGGGTGGGTAGAATGTGGGAGAAAGGTGTTCGATGAAATGCCTCTGAGAGATGTTATCTCGTGGACGTCGTTGATCTTTGCTTATGCCAAGAGTGGGGATATGGAAGACGCAGTGGAGCTGTTTGAGAAAATGCCTTTTAAGGATATGGTGGCGTGGACCACAGTGGTCACTGGTTTAGCTCAAAATGGGAAACCCATGGAAGCCATAGAGTTCTTCCGTAGGATGCAGAATGCTGGTGTGCAGACAGATGAAGTGATATTGTCTGGAGTTATATCAGCTTGTGCGCAATTGGGTTCCAGTAAGCACGCAGATTGGGTGAGAGGTGTTGCTGAGAGATCAGGATTCGGGCCTGCTGATCATGTCGTAGTCGGCTCAGCATTGATTGATATGTACTCCAAATGTGGAAGCGTGGAGGATGCCTACGATGTGTTCGAGAAAATGCGCGAGAAGAATGTGTTCTCATATAGCTCCATGATTCTTGGGTTTGCTATGCACGGCCATGCAAATTCTGCACTAAACTTGTTTGAACAGATGCTGAGAACAAACGTAAAGCCAAACGATGTAACTTTTCTTGGCGTCTTGTTAGCTTGCAGCTATTCAGGCTTGGTAGAACAAGCAAAACGGTACTTTGATTTGATGGAGAAAAAGTATGGCATTGAACCAGCTGTAAATCACTATTCTTGCATGGTGGATGTTCTTGGCAGGGCTGGGGAACTAGAGCAAGCCCTTGAACTCATCAGGAACATGCCGATAAAGCCGAATGGTGGTGTCTGGGGAGCCCTGTTAGGAGCTTGCCGCATCCATGGCAACCCAGATGTTGCAGAGGTTGCAGCAAACCATCTGTTTGAGCTTGAACCAGATGGTATTGGGAACTATGTCTTGCTCTCCAACATATATGCTTCTGCAGGGAGGTGGGAGGATGTGTTGAGGGTGAGGAAGATGATAAGATCAAGATCACTGAAAAAGAACCCTTCAAGAAGCTGGATTGAAGGGAAAGATGGCGCGATTCATGAGTTCTATGCAGGGGATTCGACCCACCCGATGTCTGGTTCGATTAAAGAAGCTGTGATGGATCTTATTGAGCAACTCAGGCTGCGGTGTGGATATGAACCAAACCTGAGCTGTGTGCCTTACGATTTGAACGATGAGGATAAGAAGAGGATTCTGATGATGCATAGTGAGAAGCTTGCCTTGGCGTATGGGCTGCTGGCTACTGATGCTGATTCTGCCATTAAAATCATGAAGAATCTGAGAATATGTGAAGACTGTCATTCGTTCATGTGCGGTGCCTCTGGTGTGAGTGGCAGGGAGATTATCATCAGGGATAATAACAGGTTCCACCATTTTCGTAATGGGGTGTGCTCTTGTGCCAACTTTTGGTGATGCTTCAATTCAAAGGAAACCAACCCATTTTTGGATTTTATTAGGTTTTATCAATTCAATTAAATGAGTTAACTCGAGATCCTCCGAATGTAGTAAATTTGTCACGTTTAATCTTAAATTGTTAAATTGATTATCTGTAATCTTTCGACTTGCAAATTTAATCATTCATGGTCCAAGTTAACCACCTACAATCTTTTAACTTTCAAAATTTAACCAACCTGGTCCTCTTGAAAGGGCCATGATTAGTTAAAATTTAATAGTTGAAGGACCATGGCTGATTAACTTGACCACGGATATTAATAATTTAAAAGTCGAAATATCGTAATTAATTTGAAAGTGTAGGACTAAACGTAACAAAATCATTATACTCGAAGACCTCAAATAGTTCAACTCTCAATTAAATTATAAGTAGCAATCCTTTCTTGTCTGATACAACCTAATTTACACATCAAAACAACCATGTAACCATGTTGTTTGGGCGATTCACAATTTACCTCAGTTAAAACTGTTGGGAATAACATTCAAGAGGTGAATGGGCGGTCAGAATTATTCTTGTGGACAAGAATTAATCTAGTGCGTTAGTGGGCACATCTGAACGCAACTTGCGTTCCCTCTCCTCTTTTTTCTCTTTTTTTTTTTGTGGCTGGTACAGGGGAGACAGGTATTCTCACTACTATAAATACCTGTCTTCCCAGACCTATTTCTTTACACTTGAAAAAAAACTCTCAAGCTCTATAAATACTCTGAGTACGTATCTCTATAAGTGCAACTGAGTTACGTGAGTACTTCTGTGTGAGCCAGTCGAAAGCTCCCGGGTTAAGACCGCTCAGTCTCCGGATATAAGCTTTTAGGGCAGTGTCTTGCACACGTCACAGAAACTATCCTAAACATATCCCAGCCTATATCAATCGTAATCCATATAAACCTACGACATTTTTATAAAAACCACAACAATTAAAAGCTTATATATAAAATGAAGATGTCGTCCCTCCTTTCCAAGCCCGCCACTGAACTCTCGAAGATCGAGCCGTTGAACGGTATAAATTACCGAAGGTGGGCTGTGAAGATGATGGTGCATTTCGAGACGCACGAGGTTGACTACGTGCTCACCAGCTGTCCTTTCGGTCAAACCACTGCAGCAACGACTCCAACAACACCAACACCAGTCGGAGATGAGATCGAGATTGCTTCGACCGAAGACACAATTCCAGATCTGGTGACACCAGATCCAAAGACGTCTGCGCCCGCAAAATCGTCTGCAACAAGTCAAGACGTTCGAAACAAGTTCGAACGTGATAATAAAATGGTAAGAGGCATACTGCTTCAATACATGTCTGATTCTCTTCTGGATATTTATGCACCTCACAAGTCCGCGAAGGCAATCTGGGATTTGCTACAAAAGAAATACGGGTCAGATGATGCAGGCCGGAAAAAGTATGCTGTTGCAAGTTGGTTAAACTACAAAATGGTTGACGGTAAGCCTATTATTGATCAAGTTCATGAGTTCGAAAATTTAATTGGGGATTTAATAACCGAAGGGATTCCGGTAAGCGACACATTGCAAACTTATGCTTTGGTTGAAAAATTACCTGAATCGTGGTCTGAATTTCAAAATAAAATGAAACATGAACCAAAGTTAAGTACATGGGAAGAAATGGTGAATCACATAAACATCGAAGAGGCGTTTCGCCTAAGACAAAGGTCAGTTTCCTCTCCTGAAAATTTAAAGGCTAACGTTATAGAAACAAGTGACAGGTCAAAAAGTGCAAACAATGGTAAAAATAAAGGTTGGCAGAAAGGCATGAAAGCAAACAACTCTAAAAACTTCAAGGCGAACAGAAACCAAAAATCAGGGAAAGGAGGTGGCTGTTATGTCTGCAGCAAACATGGCCATCGTGCAGCGCAGTGCTACCACAAGAAATGTGGATTTGATCAAAAAGGGAACCAAGGAGGACCAAAAAGCCAAGCAAATGTGGTGGAAGATTCTGAAGTTGTAGCAGCCGTTATAACACTAGAAGCCAACGTTATAGAAGACTCCGAAGAATGGATCGTGGACACTGGAGCGTCACGCCATTTCTGTTCAAACAAGAGTCTTTTCAAGAATTTTCAAGCAATTGCTCGAGAGCAAGGTGAACAAGTTTTTATGGGCAATGATAGCGTGGCCGAGGTAAGAGGTAGTGGTACCATAGAAATAAAACTATGTTCAGGAAAAAAATTGTTTTTAAACAATGTAATGTATGTTCCCTCTCTGCGAAGGAACTTAGTCTCGGGGCCTTTATTAGTGAGGGCCGGGATTAAGTTAGTGTTTGAATCTGACAGAATGATAATGACTCGTAGGGGGGATTATCTGGGGAAAGGTTACATGCGTGGGGGGCTTTTTGTGTTACCTTTCATTTCAAACAAAAACAATGCAATCAACATGAATAATGTGGCCAGTGGCACTGGCAGTTCTGCTTATATTGCTGTTTCGTTTGACATGTGGCATGCTAGATTAGGACACATTGGTGTTAAATGCATGAATAGACTAAAGAACATGAAAACTTGCTAGCTAATGTAACAAATGACACTATAACATAATGTGAGACTTGTGCTGAAGCAAAGTTCATTAAGAAACCGTTTACTTTAGTTAAGCATAAAACAACATGTGCTTTAGAGTTAATTCATTCTGACTTAGCAGACTTTAGAAACACGGAATCTAAAGGTGGAAAAAGGTATTACATATCCTTTATTGATGATTTTACTCGCTTTTTTAAAATATATCTGCTAAGAACTAAGGATGAAGCCGAAGATAAATTTGTTATTTTCAAAAATGAAGTTGAAAATCAACTAAGTATGAAAATAAAAAGATTGCGTTCAGATAGGGGGGGTGAATATGAATCTGCATCCTTTAAGTCGTTATGTGAAAAACATGGAATTATCCATGAAGTGACTGCCCCTTACACCCCTCAACAGAATGGCGTAGCCGAGAGAAAAAACCGAACTCTCAAAGAAATGATAAACGCCTTTTTGTTAAGTTCGGGAGCTCCCAATACACTTTGGGGAGAAGCCGCGCTTACAGCGAATCATATCCTTAATAGAATACCCCACAAGGGGTACGATAACACACCTTATGAGATGTGGAAAGGATACTCCCCAAATCTGAAATACTTCAGAGTGTGGGGGTGCCTAGCGAAAGTTGGGCTTCCCTCGTTCAAAAGACCTAACCTTGGGTCTAAGACTGTGGATGCAGTCTTTGTTGGGTATGCAGAAAAGAGTGCAGCCTACCGGTTCATGCTATTAGAAAATCGGTCCATATGTGAAGCCAGGGAAGCTGAGTTCTTTGAAACCATCTTCCCCTTGAAAACCCCTAATAGGACCGAATCGCTTTCGGTTCCATACTCACAAATTGAGAGTGAGCCTGAACAACTCAGGAGAAGCAAGAGACAACGCACTGAAACTACCTTTGGTTCAGACTTTATAACATATATATCTGAGCTAGAAGACTTAAATGAACTTTCTGAGCAGTTCGTGTGTCAACTAGTCTTAGAGGACGAACCAAAGACTTTCGATGCGGCTATGCGCTCAGTTGATGCGGTGTTCTGGAAAGAAGCCGTTCAAAGTGAACTAGACTCAATAAAGTCTAATCGCACGTGGGAAATAGTAGAAATTCCCAAAGGGGCCAAGCCTATTGGGTGCAAGTGGATATTCAAAAGAAAACTTAGACCCGATGGGTCAATAGAAAGATTTAAAGCGAGGTTAGTAGCCAAAGGCTATAGACAGAAGTTTGGGGAAGACTACTTCTGTACTTACTCGCCTGTGACAAAAATAGCAACAATAAGAGTGTTATTTGCATTAGCCGCAGCACACAAGTGGACAGTCCATCAAATGGATGTCAAAACGGCCTTCCTAAATGGAGACCTAGAGGAAGAAATCTACATGGACCAACCTCCTGGGTGTGTAGAACCCGGACAAGAAGGGAAGGTCTGTAGACTAGTGAAGTCCCTATATGGGCTAAAACAAGCTCCAAAACAGTGGTATGAAAAATTTTACAAAACACTGTTGGATCTGGGTTACGCAGTAAACAGATTAGATGCTTGTCTATACTCAAAAGAAGTTGAGTCAAGCATAGTACTCATCTGCATCTATGTAGATGACATGCTAATCTTTAGTCCTAATGTTGAAGCAATAATAGAGACCAAAAGGTCTCTTTCTGAAAGATTTGACATGAAGGACTTGGGGAAGGCGGATGTGATACTTGGAGTGAAAGTCATTCAAAGTGAAAATGACTACAAGTTGTCACAAAGCCACTATACAGAAAAACTGTTAAGGAAGTTTGACAGTTATGAAGTGACCCCGGCTCCAACTCCGTATGATTCTAGTGTCAAACTGAAAAAACACACTGGAGCAGGAGTGGCGCAAGAGGACTATGCGAAATTAATAGGGAGTCTGATGTTCCTAATGAACTATACCAGACCCGACATCGCTCTTGCAGTCAACAGACTCAGTCGGTACACTCATAATCCAAGTGAGGTCCACTGGCATGCATTAAAACGTGTACTACGTTATCTGAGAGGCACCATCGAGTGGGGCCTGCAGTACACTGGTTTTCCAAATATCTTAGAGGGATATTGCGATGCAAACTGGGTCAATGACAGTGGTGATGTAAGCTCCACCAGTGGGTATGTATTTACCATGGGCGGAGCAGCTGTGTCGTGGAAATCCACGAAACAATCATGCATAGCCAGATCAACAATGGAGGCTGAGTTCATAGCTCTTGATCTGGCTGGGCAAGAAGCTGAATGGCTGAGAAACCTACTGGCAGACGTGCCGTTGTGGGGGAATTCTGCTCCATCAGTGCCCATTCATTGTGACTCACAAACTGCCATATGTGTAGCAAAAAATAGTTCCTACAATGGAAAAAGAAGACACATAAGAGTCAGACACGAGTCTGTAAGGCAGTTAATTGTGAACGGAGTACTCACATTAGAGTATGTGAAGTCCGAGAGGAATATTGCAGATCCTCTAACAAAAGGACTGAATCGGAAAGCTATCCTTGATACGTCAAAGGAAATGGGCTTAAAATGAGAGGTAAAGAATTCAAGGTGGACACCACTGTAGTGGTCAAACGAAGCCATGAAAAGACTTACGTAAGAAAGTTGAAGGGTATGCTAAAGTACTGATATGTGAACCAGAGTTCAAAACTACCCACTTCTCAAAGAGTTCAAGACTTAGTTCACTCCTGAGAGGTAAGTTACTCAGGTCACTACGTGCCAGTTCAAGGTTACACACTGGCATTAAGGTCAGTCTAGGTGGTATACTCAAACGCCCTGTTACCACACCCCTTGAATGTGTGGGGGATTGTTGGGAATAACATTCAAGAGGTGAATGGGCGGTCAGAATTATTCTTGTGGACAAGAATTAATCTAGTGCGTTAGTGGGCACATCTGAACGCAACTTGCGTTCCCTCTCCCCTTTTTTCTCTTTTTTTTTTGTGGCTGGTACAGGGGAGACAGGTATTCTCACTACTATAAATACCTGTCTTCCCAGACCTATTTCTTTACACTTGAAAAAAAGCTCTCAAGCTCTATAAATACTCTGAGTACGTATCTCTATAAGTGCAACTGAGTTACGTGAGTACTTCTGTGTGAGCCAGTCGAAAGCTCCCGGGTTAAGACCGCTCAGTCTCCGGATATAAGCTTTTAGGGCAGTGTCCTGCACACGTCACAGAAACTATCCTAAACATATCCCAGCCTATATCAATCGTAGTCCATATAAACCTACGGCATTTTTATAAAAACCACAACAAAAACTACATTTTCTAACAACTTTTAAATTAAAATTCTAAAACTATTTTTAGGTTGAAAATTTAGAAGCTTAATCAAAATTCTACCTCTTCTAACAACTTTTAACTTTTGAGATAATCGTAAAATATGCCTGATAGACTAAATTCATTCTAATGTAAAAAAGATGATGATAAACTAATGAATGAAGATGATAGGAACTCCAGAATTGGTTTCAAAGAGCCTTTAGTATTGAATATTATAAAGAGAGAGAGAGAGAGAGAGTAAAGGGGTGTGGCTAAGTCGTCATTACTGTATTTGTTTTGAGAGGATTACTGCATTTGTATGCACAAATATATGAAGAAGAAGATACCGATTGGCCTGAGGTAGCCTTTTCTTATTAGGCCCTATTTGGTAAAATGGCTGTTAACTGATAGCTGTTAGCTGATTGTGTTAATTTGAGGGTATAAATAGTCGATAACATTAACTGATTGTAAAAAAGTGTTTGGAAATTAGCTGTTAGTTTATAGCTGTTTGGTATAATTTCTTTTCTCAAAAAGCTAATTGAAAAAGTTGTTTGGAGTAACTTTTTGAATTTTAGCATTTTGGAGTTGCAAAAAGCTAATTAACAAAACATTTATATTGATATTTTAACTAAATCAAACAATTAATAGTGGTCAAATACGTCAAAATTGGCCTATAGGCCAATTTTTTTACCAAACAGTGACATTGATATTTTAACTAAATCAAACAATTAATAGTGGTCACATAAGTCCGCAAATTATGCCGTGGAAACGTGTTCACCATGCTTGGTGAACACGCTTCCAAACGACGTCGTTTTTGGCGTCTTTTTAAAAAAAAAAAAAAAAAAAACACTGTTCTATTAACGGCGTTAGGAAGGCAATTCTGATCCGACAACTCTTTGCGTTTGATTCTTTCCTATTCGCAATTCTCTGAAGGCAGTTGTGATCCGACATTCGCGTTTCTTTCCTATTCGCGATGGAGGAGACGACGGTTCGAGGAGAAGATTCCACCGATATGATTTCTGCGATTCCAGGTTGCGTTCGATTTTATGCGTTTGATTTCGTTTGATTTATGAGATCATGAATTGTTGAATGTTTAGTTATTTTTATTGGTATTTGTTCAGTATATATGCAGTTTGAATGTTCATAATGTTGTAATTGTGTATTAGTACCATGTCTCTGTTATGAATTTTACAATATGAGATTATGTATTTTCTGTTACGCAATTATGAATTTTGATACTCTGTTCATGCATGTGATATGAATATTCATAATGTAATAGTACTATGTTCATAACATATTAACTGGTATGTTACACTGTTTGCATATACTCAGTGAATGAAGACTTTGTTGGTGATTCAATAAGCAATGAGCAAGCAGACTTAAACATTGACATTGATGGCTCGTCTTCAAGTCCAGGTTCTTTTTATTAGTTTTGTGTATCATGAATGTTGTTTCTGATAGGTGTAGGTACTGATTCATGGTGATTATATGCAAATTGAATGTTGTGATTGGTATTAATACTCTGTTATGAATTTACATTTTGAGGTTATGAATTTTCCGTTATGTTATTATGAATTTTCTATATGAGATTATGAATTTTTTATATGAGATTATGAATTTTATGTTATGAGTTTATGTGTATCTGTTATTGATGGAGAATATGTTCTTCTTATGTAGAGCATGGCTGGATTTATTCGGCATTCCCCGTACCCCCTCTACGTAAATGAAGAATATATTTCTATCAAATCTGTAATGAACTGCAAATGCATATTTTAGTAGTTGGTATAGGTGTGGTTATATTTTTGTTGCAATTGCAGTTGATGAAGACTTGGTTGGTGTTGTAGTAAGCAATGTTGACGAAGCTTTTGAGTTATATAATGGATATGCATACAGAGTTGGTTTTAGTGTGAGGAAAGGCCAACAACGTTATAAGGCATCTACTAAGTCAATTCAGATGAAGAGGTTCTTCTGTGCTAAGACTGGGTATAAGCAGAAACCAAACAGTGGTGTTAAGCTTTATTCAACGATTGATATGAGGACTGGCTGTGGTGCATTTGTTCAGTTTGATGTGGGGGGTGATGGGATGTGGACAGTTACAAAACATTTGAAAGAGCACAATCATGAGTTATGTTCATTTGGCAAGAGTCATCTGCTCCGGTCGCATAGAAGAGTGGGAAACAATCAGCTTGAATATTTAAAAGACATGAAGAATAGTGGTGTTGCATTGGCGGATGGTATGAGGTTTTTGAAACATCAGTCAGGGGGTTCTTCATTGGTTGGCTTTACCAACCGCGATGCTTACAATTCGATGGCTTCTGTGAGTTTGAAGTGTTTGGATGGAACTGATTCCAATTCTTTGATTGAAATATTCAGGAGGAGGCAATCTAATGAGGCTGATTTCTTTTTTGATTTCGAAGTTGATTTGGATGGAAGATTGTGTAGTTTTTTTTTGGAGGGATGGTCAAATGAGAAGGGATTATGAGGTGTTTGGTGATCTGTTAGTGCATGACACAACATATCGCACTAACAAATATGATATGATTTGTGGTCCTTTTGTAGGGATGAACCATCATTGCATGAATGTAATGTTTGGATGTGGTTTTTTGATGAATGAGAGGATAGAGTCATTTGCGTGGTTGTTTAGAGTGTTTTTAAGATCCATGGATGGCAAGTGTCCACAGACTATCATGACGGACCAATGTTCAGCTATGGCTGCTGGCATTTCCATGGTGTTTCCTACATCACGCCACCGTCTTTGCATATGGCATATTGGTGAGAATTCGAAGAAGCATATCAAGGCATTAAGGAATCATAAGGATTTTCTGGATATGTTCAATTGTGTGTTGAAATACACCGAGACTGAAGCGGAGTTTGAAGTTTACTGGACAAGGTATGTTATTATGAATTTACATTATATAATTCTGAATTTTCTGTTATGTCATTATGTATTTTCTGTTATGTCATTATGTATTTTCTGTTATATGATTTATGAATTTTCTAATATGAGATTATGAATTCACAGTTATACAATTCTGGATTTTATGTTATGTCATTATGTATTTTCTGTTATATGATTTATGAACTGTGTAATATGAGATTATGAATGCAAGTATACAATTATGTATTTTCTGTTATGTCATTATGTATTTTCTGTTATATGATTATGAACTTTCTAATATGAGATTATGAATTTTCAGAATATGATTAGTAAACATGTGTTTTAACTTTTTTCAGGATGGTTACAAAATATAATTGTCATAAGAATACATGGCTAGAGAAGCTTTATGACTGTAGGGAGAAGTGGTGTCCAGCGTTCAACAAGGATTATTTCTCCGGGGGTATTTTATCTTCGCAAAGGAGTGAAAGCACAAATCATTCAATTTCTAGGAGGTTGTCCAAGACTGCTGGTTTATGTGATTTTTATTCATCCTTTGTGAGTGTTATTTCTGAATGGAGAAGTAAGGAAAATGGTGAGGATTTCCGGTGTTCTCAAGGAGTACCCGCCATGATGATGGATCATGTGAAACTACTTTCACATGCTAGAGAGGTTTATACAATTGAGATATATTTTTTGTTCGAGGAACAATTTATGAAAGGTAGCTCTTGTTATCAAGAAATGGTGTTGAATGATGGTTGTAAGTGCAAGTATCACGTGTGGCGACCAGACATAGATATCATAAGGCATGAAGTAACTTTCAAGCCAATCAATTTGGATATATGCTGTAGTTGCAAACTGTTTTCAGAATTGGGAATACTTTGTTGCCACTGCTTACGTATACTTCATGTGCACTGTGTTTCCAGTATTCCCGATAAATACATTCTAAAAAGATGGACTAAAAAGGCTGTTGAGGGTAGAAATGTGGACATTGCATCCGTGTTTTATAATGGTGGTGTCCCTTCTTCAATTTGGGCTGTTGAGATTAGTAGGAAATTTCAAAGGCTTATTGTTTGTAGCCAAGATAACAGTGTTGCTAGACAATTCTGTGATGAAGCTGTTGAGAATGCAAGGAAAAACATTGAAGCTGAGATTGGGGATGTGAATACTGAGGAGGGTGCTGTGTCTTCGTCAAGTGGTATTGTCCAAGACCCTTCAAGCCGGAGGAGTAAAGGTGTGAGAAATAAAAGGAGTAGTAGTGTTATTGAGAAGAAGTACAATGCAGCAAGGGGGAGAAAGAGTGCTGCAAACAAGCTTGCTTCAATTACAAAGGGCTCTGTCCAATCATTGGTCTTGGAAAATATTTCAGAGATTGCTCGTGATGGATATCTTGTACATCCAAGCACTGGGGGTTCACAGTTTGTTCATTTTAATAAGAATGTAGACCACGATGTAGCTATAGATTGAGATTGTGTTAATAGAACTTCATATGTTTAGCAGTGTTGTAATGAATACTATGCAAAATACTATGTGTCAGTTTATGAATTTTCATTCATGTGATTATGCATTTTCCTTTGTGTCATTATGGATTTTCCTTTATGTCATTATGAACTTACAGTATGTACTTACGAATCTTATGATATTAGATTGTGAATTATGTGTCAGATTATGAATTTTCCTTTACCAGTTTATGAACTTTCCTTTATGTGATTATGAATTTTCCTCTATGTGATTATGAATTTACAGTATGTACTTATGAATTTTATGCTATTTAGAGTTTACGAGAATTATGTCTCAGATTATGAATCTTCCTTTATGTGATTATGAATTTTCCTTTATGTGATTATGAATTTTCCTATATGTGATTATGAATTTACAGTATGTGCTTATGAATTTTATGCTATTTAGATTTTATGAGAATTATGTGTCAGATTATGAATTTATTTGATTATGAATGTTTACTTTATGTGATTATGAATTTTCCTTGTTGTCATTATGAATGTTATTTTAATGTTATGTAATAATGAATTTTCAGTTATAGCTAACACGTATACATTCATAATCGCATAATAGAAAGTTCACAATTGCATAATAGAAAATTCATAATATGGTAGTTGAAAATTCATAAATCTACATGATTCATATGTAATCTGAATTAAGAGTAATAGATTGTATATTCACAGGTGCAAAATATCGGTGCACATTACAAAATGAGAGATTCTCAATCTAGGGTACCAACAGTCAAGATTTCAAAATGAAGTATTGACAAAATTAATGCTTCATGTTCACAACATATTCAAACACCAAAAAGCGGTATAGTTTCATTTCTTCTTTGAGAGATCCTTTGCTGCCTTTATAACTCGCAATCTTTCAGTGTTCCTACCCCATGTGATAATGTTTGACGTGTATTTAGCTCTAAGTTCCCAAAGGAAGTCAGCCTTCAAAAAAAAAAAAAAAAAAGATGTTAAAAAACAAAAAAAAAAAAAAAAGAAAAGAAAAAAAGGAAATCTAAGTTGAAATTAATATATCTTATACTCTTACATTTACACGGGTGCCTATCTTGAATCCACTGTCCCAATCTTGAACATTCCCCTTGTACGACTCCATGTGTCGCATGACATATATGCCACAGTCAATCACATTGTCAAGCTCCTTCCAAGGAATGGCCAAGTGTGATACAGGAAGATTTTGTATCTTACGGAGTAGGGGTGATTTTTCTGCAGTCAAGTATTCTCTCAAAGCAGTCATCTGGGCAAAAATGAAACTAGTGTGATAATGATTCATAGGAAATGTATAACAAATGTTTGGAAGGTCAAGTTTAAGGTTAAGTTACCAGTAGACTAGGGCAATCTTCATACTTGTCAGCTTCAGTAACACCCTTAGGCAGCATCTTGTTGTCTATGATTTCAACACTTTTTGAGATGGTGTTGATGCAGACAATGAAGTAGTGTTCGTGTCGAAGCACGGGGAAAAATATCTAACATCAAAAGAAAAAGTAGTTAGAATAGAGAAGAAATATGCCATTAATGAATAAATGTTGAACGTGGGTAATTATAAATTACCAAATCAGCATCATTGACGTCAAGATTTCCAAATTTGGAAATTTCATACTGTAAGCGCTCATTGAAATTCTCCTTCCGCTTTTGAAGCGGAAGATTCTTCATCCACTGTTCACTTGGGTCAAGTTGAAGCTAAGGGGAAAAAAATACGTATCAATGATAAGTTGTGCAATATGTAATGGCGGTCATACATAGTTTATAATATCATAACATAAAATCCATAATATTACAAAGAAAATACATAACTACAGAACAGAAAATTCATAATATCAAAATTGTAATTTCATAAGTCACAATAGAAAATTCATAATGTCATATGGGAAAATTCATAATCTCACACAAAAAATACATAATCTCACATCAGAAAGTTCATAATATCAAAAATGTAACTTCATAAACTCACAATAGAAAATTCATAATCTCATATGAGAAAATTCATAATCACACACAGAAAATACATATTTACATGACATAAAATACAGAATGTAAAAATTGTTGGTTTTAACTTACATGTACCAACGTGCTAAAATAGATGCACTTTGGCTTCCCCAATGCCCGTTTTGTGTTGAGGAGTGTAAGCCTCAACGCCCATACATCGATGAATGTGCTAAAAATTTCACCGCTGCGTATGGTGTGGAAATCTCCTCTTGTCATTGAGAAATCATCAAAGCTAAACAGAGTTTCACTACATCAACAAAAAAGTTTTGATAAATACATAAATGAATTAATACATGGTTATCAATGTGAAATATTCATGAAAATAAAAAGTTTTTTAAATGGTTAGATTCAAACATACTCAATTGGATGATTTGTAGAAGCATCCATGAAGGCGTAGTCTGATACGGCCCTCTCGGTGACACTAGCATTATGGTCAGACGGTACATTCTTTGTTCAGAAAGGTGACCTCAAATTTAGCGGGATGTTTTTGTATTTTCGGATTGGTCTCTTTCGTATGGTGACATCCTCGACATCAGATTCACTGTCCAGAAATGCACTGTAAACACATGAAGCTAGTTAATATCATCATAATTGCACAATCTCAGTTCAGAAAATTCATAACTGCAGTACAGAAAATTCATAAATACAGAACAGAAAATACATAATTGCATATCAGAAAGTTCATAATATCAAAACTGTAATTTCATACTCATAATAGAAAACTCATAATCTCATATGCGAAAATTAATAATATTTCAGAAGAAAAGTCATAATATAATATAAGAAAGTTCATAACACAATTTCATATTCTAATGAGTTTACCTATCAATATCATCGAGGGTAGCAGGAAGTGTAGCAGCAGGCGTAGAAGTATCAACAGCACCAGGTACATATCTGGCAAATGGAACCTTAATCAATGGAGCTATTTCTCGTCTTTCAGAACTTGATGTAGCAGTGGTAGCAGCATGTGTTTCAGAAGATGAAGCAGCAGGGGTAGCAGCAGTGGTAGGAACATGTGTAGCAGCAGGGGAAAAAACAAGCGTAGCACCATGAGTAGCAGCAGGGGTTGCAGCAGGGGTAGCGGTAGGAGTAGCAGAGAGTGTAGCAGCATCAGTAGCACCAGGAGTGTCATTCACAATGTTCTGAACAAGGGCATCCAATTGATCTTCATCCAATGCGCCCTGCTCCTGTGGTTCGTCAACCAATGGCGCCGGGGTATAAGGAATCCCTAAATCAAACGAGGGAGGGTCAAACTCCATTTGCCGAGTGGTCTTTTGGAAGGCTTCAACCAAGGCATCAACGGCCTTTGTGAAAGACTCTTGGCCAAAGAAGATGTCGTCAAGTTGAGAGGAGGTTGGAGTTGGTGGTCTTTCTATCGTGCTTGCTACGCCAATCATGGTAGAAATCCCAGAAAATGCAGCCTTCATAACATCCACAGGGGCGTTTTGTTTTCCAACTTCAACCATAGCCTCACCGAATTCCAAGACATCAGCAGCAAGGCGTTGTAGAACTTGCGTGACCCTGTCAACACTGGATGGTGGCACAGAGATGGTTGGGACTGGTTGGGCTGAAGTAGAAGCAATACAGTCAGCAGTAGGCTTTGCAATACGAGGGATAACTTTCCCTTTACCATATCCGCCCGACCTTTTTCTCAGCAGAAACCCTTTGTCGTGCAAGTTTATTTGTCCATGCAGTAATGCTTGGATATGTTCTTTGAACCCTCATTCCTTTGAACTGGACCCGATCAAAGTAGAATAGCTACAATGTTCAAGAAAAAGTTAAAATAAAAAAGTTATAATCATAATTCCATAACTATAAATTCATAATATCCTAACACAAAATTCATAATTACATTACAGAAAATTCATAATACCATAATAGAAAATTCATAATCCATATGAACACTATATTCAACTATCATATTATGGATTTTATGTTATGCAATTATGAACTTTCTATTATGAGATTCATTATTGCATAACATTAAAAGAACATTCATAATGACAACAAGGAAAATTCATAATTACATAAAGGAACATTCATAATCAAATAAAGGAAAAATCATAATATGACACATATAATTCTCATAAAATATAAATAGCATAAAATTCATAAGTACATACTGTAAATTCATAATCACATAGAGGAAAATTCATAAGCACATAAAGGAAAATTCATATGCTGATAAAGGAAAATTCATAATCTGACACATATAATTCTCATAAAATCCAAACAGCATAAAATTCATAAGTACATACTTTAAATTCATAATCACATAGAGGAAGATGCATAATGACATAAAGGAAAATTCATAATCATATAGAGGAAAATTCTTAGAGGAAAATTCATAATCACATAGAGGAAAATTCATAATCTGACACATATAATTCTCATAAAATCCAAACAGCATAAAATTCATAAGTACATACTTTAAATTCATAATCACATAGAGGAAGATGCATAATGACATAAAGGAAAATTCATAATCATATAGAGGAAAATTCATAATCACATAGAGGAAAATTCATAATCTGACACATATAATTCACAATCTGAATATCATAAGATTCATAAGTGGAACTAGAACTTACCAATATGAAAGTCATTGGTCCAGTAAAGAAGCTACTACTTTTCTTCTTGTACTGCTCGATGGATTTGATCAGAGAGTTGTAGGTGTAGCTACACCAGTTGTACTCCTTTATCTCATCAACATTAATCAAGGAGTTGAGGATTCTGTTGTTGCAGTAGCGTGTCTGAAATCCCCGCATCATGCACGAAACAGTTAAGACCATGAAGTCTCTCTTAAATTCATCTCCATAATCTCCCCTTTGAACTATGACATCTCCCATCTTGGTAGTGATTGGGGAACCAAGATTAATATTCCATCTTTGCCTCCAGCTTTGCAAGAGAGCCCTGTACTCCGGTGTCCCCTGTTCATCATATTTTGGGGCCTCAACAACCTTCTTTTTTCCTCTTGGAATGCCAAGAGTGTACTCAATGTCCTCTTCTTCAACAGTGAGCTTGTCGTTCTCCAGTTTGAAATGTGTTTGGAAAAGCTCAAAGTTGTTTAGCAAATACTGGACTAATTGTGACTCATTTGCACACAATTGAAGGTCCAACAGGGCTCCGAAACCAATATCACGGACAGATTGTTTTTGTTCTGGCTTTAGCTGTTGTACAAGCCTGAACATGGTCTTTGGTCCCATCCGTGTGCTGAAGTAGGAAGTAGAACTCCCTTCTGCACGATCACCTCCAATGGCTGTTTTGCCCCTATGTCTATCATTTATCTGCTTTGATCTCTTTTCTCTAATCACTTCTTGCTCGAGCAGGTCATCAGACTGCTGCTGGGATGGTTGAGCAGCTTGTGAGTCAAGTACAGCCCTTGTTGTTCGTTTTCTCTTGTTTTTTGTCGTAGTTTCGACTGCAGTGTTTTGTTCAGCTGTTGTCTGTGAGGGTTGTGATGGTTCTGTAGCTTGAGAGCTCAAGAGTGCCTTTGTTTGTGAGCGTGTTCTCTTTCGTTGAGCAGTGTCCATTGCTTTTATTAAAAACGTTAGAAAGCAAGTAACTCATATACAACATATAATATAGATTGATGGAAAATATATTCCTAATTTCAGTAGAGGGGGGATGGGAGTGCCGAATAAATCCAGCCATGCTCTACCGAAAAGAATACATTGTCCATCAATAACAGTCACACATAATTCATAATATAGTAACATAAAATTCATAATATCACAAAGAAAATTCATAACCTCAGAACAGAAAATTCATATCCTTAGAACAGAAAATTCATAACTGTAATACAGAAAATTCATAAATACAGAATAGAAAATTCACAACTGACATTGTAGAATTCATAATCTCATATGAGAAAATTCATAATCTCATATTGTCCATCAATAACAGTCACATATAATTCATAATATAGTAACATAAAATTCATAATATCACAAGGGAAATTCATAACCTCAGAACAGAAAATTCATAATCACAGAACAGAAAATCCATAACTACAGAACATAAAATTCACAACTCACAATACAGAATTCATAATCTCCTATGAGAAAATTCATAATCTCTCACAGAAAATACATAAGCACATGTCAAAAAGTTCATAACATCAATAACAGTCACACATCAGATATACATTCATAAGCTCATAACATTACATTCAAAACCCCATTTTAAAATTTCAAAATATGTACACAGAATACAAAAACCCTAAATCATAAACACACCATGTACAAAATACCTGTAAGACAAGTGAAGCAACGTTGAGAATGAGCGATGGAGAGGCTGTCTCCTTTGATAGCTACGGGAAAACGCGAAGTTTTGTTCGAGAGATGCGAGAACGAGAAATGCGAGAGCAGAGAGGAATGGCTGTGGAGCAGAGAGTTTGAGAGTGATCGAAGGAAATGGCTGTGGAAGACGAAGTGAGAGAAGAGAGCTCGAGAGTGGAGTTCAGAGAGCAGAGTGATGGAGGTTGCGTGGAGAGGAAGTGAAATGGTGTAGTGGGAACTGCAAACGCTATTGGCGCGTTTAATTTTAAAAAAAAAAAAATAATGTGAGTGGTGGGAGTTAACGGTGCCACTTACGGGCACCGTTAGTCCCACTCACTCAAAACGGCGTCGTATGGAACCGTGTTCACCAACCATGGTGAACACGGTTCCATGGCATAACAACTGACATAAGTCAAAATTGGCCTATAGGCTAATTTTTTACCAAACAGGGCCTAAGTGTTCTCAAGCATAATAGAAAATGACATCCTCTAGAGTTATAGAGAGTGTTCCATGATTTTTCGATTTTTAAATTGTTATCATTCCTGATCTAGAGATTTGATTTTACTAATCAAGGAATTGAATTTACTCACGATCTGGGATCAAAATATTTTAGCATGATTTAAAAGATCAAATTTTATTGATCTAGAGATTGAGTTTCTCCAATCGAGAGATTGGATGAATTTTTAGTGAGATATAGTGATCAAGTCTTACCAATTAAGAGATTGGATTTATTCACGGTCCAAGGACCTCTATTGATCTTATCGATCATAAATGGGAACACTTCTCCCCATGCCCTTTTCTCGGGCTAATCTATTGTAGTTAGTTTGAGCCTGGTCAAACCTTGACCTAGATTACCTAGTTTTACAATCGTTCTTATTAGCTGATCGTGTTTGGTTAATTTTGATTATCCACATTAATCATTATGATGCGTTTTGAAAACCAAAATCATCTAAATAGGGTGTTTTCTCCCTTTTTATGCTCGGTTTACGAAGCGAGAGTCCCACGTGGAGGGACACTTGGAGACTCGAAAGTCTAACGATAACGAGACCGGGAAGGTTATTATACTCGGGGAGTGTGTTACGGTGTGTTATGATCACCAAGTGCATTACATTCAGGAAGTGCATTGTGATCGGGAAATGCATTAGTGAGTTTCATAGACTAATGGGGTTGCCCTATAACTCTACCGATGGCCCCCCACTCCCTGTGTTGCGAGAATCGTCAGCACAAGGGAGTAGATATAATGGCCTCCTGAGCTCATTTTCAATTTTGATTGCGGTCGAAAAGTGACCATATCGGGTTCACGGTGCTAGTGTTCAGGACGTCAATCTGACCATACTTATAGTATAGGTGTGCGATTTGCCTAACTTATAGGACTGAGGATTTAAGAGGTCTGAATTTACCGATCAAGAGATCGGATCTTGACACGAGGAAGAGATTGAAGCTACCGATCAAGTGATCAAATTTTTAACATGATCTAGTGATCAATTTTTATCAGTCTCATCTCTTGCCTGAGACCTTGCTATTATTCACTGTTGTTCTTCAATCTTGTAGAGAGAGAGAGAGAGAGTAGAGGAGTGTGGCTAAGTTGTCATTATTATATTTGTATGCACGAATATATGAAGAAGAAGAGACCGTAGCCTTTTCTTATTTAGTGTTCTCAAGTAGAAGAGAGAATGGCCTCCTCTTCGGAGTTGTAGATAGTGTTTCATCTTCTAGAGAGGGAGTAGAGGAGAGGAAAAGAAGTCCCCTTCCCCTTCCCCCTCCCCCCTCTTTGTGTGCGTGTCATGGTCTTTATATAGGCAATAATTTCAATCAATGTCCTTCAATTACTAATCAAAGTTCAATTAGTTCTTAAATTTAAAAAAATTTGTATTAAACACTTCATCTCTTCACTTTTATGCAATTTAACTAATAACTTCTTAAAATTGTACAATTAACTTATTTTACAGGTGAACTCAAGATAATAGCAAGTAAAATTTAAAAAAAAAATAAAACTAAAAAAAGATTACCAACATATCCTCAAAGGAGAAGCTGACAATTTGACATTTTGTCATGTTGAACGGAAAAGTCATGGTAGGCTTTGTCCAACTAGATGGAGAAGTTATGGCAGACTTCTTTGTCCAATTGGACAAAGAAACCAGGTCAGGCCAGTTTCTCTGTTTGGTTTGACGGAAAAAATCAACTCAGAAAGTAGACATGCTTCACTATTCGGTGGACGGGAAAGCCTTTAGAAAGGTTTTTAATTTTTTTATCTAATTAAAAAATATATTTTAATTTTAATTAATTTTTAAAATTAAAAAAATTATTGGGTGTAATTAATTAAATTAATTGTATAAAAATAAAAAGTTAAAATGTCTAACTAACTCTCATATTTATTATGAGTTAATACCAGTCAAGGTCCCTTGAATATAGTGGTTCTGCCACCTATGGTCCTAAACTTTTAAATCAACATTTCGTGGTCCTCCAAGTTTAAAAAATGACCTGCAATAGTCCTGCCGTTACTATTTTCCGTTTGAGCCGTGAAATGCAGGGGCATTATGGACCTTTCACAACTTTCATAATTTTCAAGCTTTGACTTCGCCGGTGAGACAGGGTCCAGTTTCAACTTGGACGCCTTCGCACCTCCATTGTCGCCGTCTCATCGCTGGTTTCTGACTCTCCACTGTTGCGATACGAAATCCCGTGTCTCATTGTCGGTTTCTGACTCTCCGTCGCCGGCGATTTTGCCTACGGTGCCGAACTCCTCGTCGACAACTCCCTTTTCTGTTGTTGGTGAGATTCCAAAACAGTCTTTCATTTTTCTATTCCTTTCTTTTTCTCTGATTTCTTCTTTTTGTTTTGTTTTGGTAATAATTTCAGCTTCGAAGAGGAAGAGACCAAGGCAGGTTTCGGAGAATAGTGTTCAAGCAGCTGGGCATGACAGTGGGATGATAGTGTTCAAGCTAGAGAGGGAGCGCCCTGCATTTTCTGTGAGTGGAGATTATCTGTTTTATGTTAAAGACCGGTTCCTTCGTATCTATGAGTATTCAACTCAGAAAGACACACAGTTGATACCAATTCGTAGGCCTGGTTCAAACAGCTTAAATCAAGGTCCCTGAACCCTGTCATACAGTGCTACTGAAAATGCTGTCTTAATATGTTCAGATATGGATGGTGGTTCTTATGAACTATATGTTGTGCCCAAAGACAGTTATGGGAGAGGTGATACAGTTCAAGATGCAAAGAGAGGAAGTGGAGGATCAGCAGTGTTTATTGCTGGACAGAGGTTTGCGGTGCTTGAGAAGAGTACCAATCAAGTTCTAGTCAAGAATCTCAAAAATGAAATTGTCAAGAAAAGTATTCTTCCAATTGCTAAAGATGCAATATTTTATGCTGGGACTGGAAATGTACTGTGCTGGGCAGAGGACATGGTTGTGATATTTGTCTTAAGAGTGGAGCCTGGGATGACAATGGAGTTTTCATATATACAACACTGACCCACATTAAGTATTGCCTTCCTAATGGGGATAGTGGAATTATCAAGACCTTGGATATCCAAGTATATATTACTAAAATCTATGGGAACACCATTTTTTGCTTGGACAGAGATGGGAAAAACCGTCCCATTTTCAAGCCCGTCATCGGCTTCTTCTTCCCCAAATTTCAAGGAAACACCAGTTCAAAATGGTGGTGGCTCTTTGTTATATGGTTTGGGCAGTTCAATCAATTCACAATCAAATCCAACGGTGGAGCCGATGAAGGTGGAATTGAAAATCAAGCCGCCGGCAACGGAGCAAGCGCCGGAAAGTGGAGATTTGGTCGGAAAGGAGGAGGAGGTGGTTGTGAGCTCCCCGAAGAAGGAATCACCTCTTTCTGCTTCTTTGGAGGACTCGAAAGCGATGACTGCATAACAAGCAAATTAATGGGCACAACTCGTTGGTAACTAAGGCCTAAGGTAATTGAACTGCCGTAGGGAGTCTACAAGACTTTTCGTTAACTCCACAGTTCTTCCCTGCAACCGCTCACCACCGTTTCCCTCCTTCAAAGCCACCTACCTAGCCGCTGCGCCTCCAAAAGCTCCCCACCTCCCAACCCCAACTTCTTCCTCTTAATTCCCTAAATCCCCTTCAAATCGCTCTCGATAGCCTCTCAATTTCTTCAATTGCCATCAATTTGGGTGAGAAAATTGTGAAAGGTCTATAATACCCTCGTATTTCACCGCTCAAACGGAAAACACTAACAGCAAGATTATTGCTAGTCATTTTTGAAACTTGAAGAACCACAAAAGATTGGTTTGAAAGTTTAGGACTATAGCTGGCGGAACCACTGTACTCGAGAGACCTTGGTTAGTATTAACTCTATTTATTATTTAACCTTTATCCTTAAAATTTTAGAATTACTTTTAGAATTATTCTAGAAGCTTAATCAATTGCATAAAAATAAAAAGTTAATATGTTAACTAGCTAGAAAGTTAATTGCACTAGAAGGTTAATTGCACATAAACTTATAATTAAAATATTTAACTTTAATTATGTTTTTTTTTTTGAATGTACTTTAATTATGTTCTTATCCCTCAACTTAAAAATTCTAGAACTACTAATTAGATAGGATATCTGATCTCCTTCGAGGACTTAAGTTTTAGAAACTTAATTACTCCCCCGTTCCGAATTATGTGTCTTACTTTACATTTACACAGATTTTTAGGAAGCAATGAAAAGAATACTAGTTTTTCAATTTTACCCCCAACATGCCATGTGATGATTTGACCCTTCTATCACTTTATACTCAAATTACTTGTACTACATAGTACAAAGTACAATAAATTAACTCAAAATATGAAATGCACATAAGGGCAAAATTGAAAAAATAGAATGATAGTAGTGTTTAATTTAGGAAAGTGGACAACATTTTGAAACAAACTAAAAAGAAAAGTAAGACAGGTAAAATGGGACGGAGTAATTAATTAGACTGATAAGACCATTTGTAATTTACCTTTCTCCAACAATTTAAGTAGAATACTTCTACCAACGACTTTTTTGGGTTAAAGCTTTAGAAACTTAATTAAACTACTTGGACCATTTGTAATTTACCTTTCTCCAACAACTTAGACAGAGTACTTCCTCCAACTGCTCTTGAGTTGAGAAAAAATCAAAATTTTAAGAACTTAAGTAAGTTAAATAAATGATTTACAATTTACCTTTCTCCATAACTCTTAAAAATGATTTCTGAAATTATTTGACATAAATTTAAAAAATAAAATAAAGACACATTAAAAGCAATACAGTAAACACAAAAAACATCATATTATTCTCCTTCAATATAATACATCCTCAGAAGTGATATGGTGGAGTAGCAAGTAAATATGGCCATACCACCGTGCTTACAACGACGGGACACCCCCACATACAAAATACAAGATTAACATTATTATTATTATATATATTTCCTATTTCCTATACCATTAAAGACGGGACAACCTTAGCTTATTTATTATAATATTGTATATATGAGGATGGAATATCTGATCTGATCGGAAATTAAGGGTCTTAATTGGTTTAATGATGGCCGCCGGGGAGCTTCTCCTTAATCTTGTCCATAATACCCTTCTTCTCGTGATGCTCTTCTCCTCCATAGCCAGTAGTGGTGGTGGTGGATTGGGACTGGTAATAATCTTGATCCTTATGACCACCGCCCGGCAGTTTCTCCTTTATCTTCTCCTTCATCCCCTTCTTCCTCCTTCCGCCATGCCCGTCATCCTCCGACTGCATTCACATTCATATTCATATAATTCACTCACAACTCAAATAATATATAGGCCCTCTTTGGTAAAAAATTTTAGCTTATTTGACAACTATTAATTGTTTGATTTAGTTAAAATATCAATATAAATGTTTGGTTAATTAACTTTTTGCAACTTCAAAAGGCTACTCCAAGCAACTTTTTCAATTAGCTTTAGAGAAAAAAAATTATACCAAACAGCTATCAGCTATCAGCTAACAGCTAATTTAGATAACACTTTTCTACAATCAGCTAATGTTATTAACTATTTATACTTTTTAATTAACACAATCGCTAACAACTAACAGCTATTTTACCAAATAGGGCCATAATATAATATAGATGAAAAGTTACTTACAGAGCTAGAGCTTCCACTCCCAGAGCGGCGGAGGATGCCGCCGATAGTACCATGGTGCTCCTTTCCGGCGGTTTCATGTGGCCTGTAGTGCTCCCCGCCGCCTATGCCGATGCCAGTGGTACCGTAAGCGGCCGTGCCAGTGGTACCACCGTAAGTGCCGCCTGTCGGCCCAGTGGCTGCGGTGGTGTTTGCGTACTGTCCCAAGGAGCCACCGGTGCCGCCGTGGTGGACAGGGTTGCCGTACTCATCAGTTTGGCTGCGGACGGGGTTTCCCCACACGTCTTTGTCACCGACGGGATTCCCCCACTCGTCAGTCTGGCGCACGGGGTTGCCGTACTCGTCCGTCGTCCGGCGGCCTCCGCCGCTGCCGTAGTGATGTTGATCTCCATACTGAGCCATTTCAATTCTCGCGCAATATATATATGTATCTCTTCAATTCAAAAAAGCTGATAGATATTCTGATAACATGCAACTGTGATTAATTACTTGAATTGGATTTGTGCAGATTGTGATTATATATATAGCAGGAGGCAGGAGGAGAGAAGTGATAATGATGAAGCTAAGGATGGGCAGAAGATTAAGTTGCAGATGAAGATTGCAAATGCATGTGAAACTGGAATTGAGTATATGGCTTACACGTGGAACGTACATTCTAGCTTTGCAATTTAATATCACTTCCAAGCTTATACATTAACGTGGGTGCAGTATTCAGTCGACGAGTGTGTCTGTCGGCTTTCAGATAAGATTATGGTCAAAAAATAAACAAAATCTTAAATTTAATAAAAATATATATATCAACCATGATCGTCGAATGAAAGTATATTATAATTAAAATAATACTTTAATGTTATTATAATGAAATTAATGTGAGTGAAAAATGAAACTAAAAACAGAGTACATTATTGTCAAATGAAACTGTAGTATAATAAAATAATATTTTAGTATTACTATAACGAAATTAGTGTGCGTGAAAAATGATATAAAATCAGGAACTATACAATAATATATATTGTCAAATGACTTAAGTGCAATTAAAATAATATTTCAACATTACTATAATTAAACTAGTGTATGGAAAATAAAACAAAAAAATAGAGCTCAAACAATAATATATAGTATCAAATGAATTATAGTATAATTAAAATGATACATCAATATTGTTATAATGAAACTAGTGTGAAGGAAAAAATAAAACTAAAAAATATAGTAATATTGTCAAATAAAACTGAAGTACAATTAAAATAATACATACTTCATAGTCCACCCTACTACATAGACCATGATCCACAGCAAAATTGGCCTAAAATTAAATGGCATGCATGAGAGTGGGAGTCCTATGATGTTGTGCAATTGTTATATTATGAACCAAAATTTACCATATGTACGATAGAGCAGGATTAATACTTACAATTAATATATGTACTGGATTATTTATAAGTAAATAAATTCAAAATACATGCATAATATGTTAATTTAATTGTTGGTACATAATATAAAATATTATTTTGGACCAGGTTCACAATGCAAAGCAGATCCTGGACAATGATCTAATTTGCAGGGCCGGCCCTATATATTATCCCTATGGTTACACATACAAGGTCGGCCCAACAACAATTTGGATCTGTTATCTGGTATTGCAAACCATGCATAGATTATATATGCATATTGCTCTGATTCTCTTCTGGAGTCTGGACATGAGACCAGATGGGACTGCAAGCCTGCAAACCTAAAAATGACAATACTATGTTTGTTGGAGCTTGGTAAAAGTGACAAATTTATATCGTACACCAGGACGCGCATTGCATTGATGCAAAACGACGTCGTTTCACATAATTGTATAAAAAAAATACACATAATTGAATAAACAAATTCACATACTCCCTACCGCACCTCCCAAAACGACATTGTTTTGGGAGGCGCGGGACACACAGTGTTCTATGCGTCGTGGTGCAGGGTATAACGATTGGGAGAATGGCTAGTTATAAATATGCAAAGTGTACATATATTTACTGTGTGCATGAATGATCACTGTATTATTATATATAAATATATATATTTTGGTGAGAAGAAAAAGGTAGAGAAGAGATGGAAGGGCATAGCACGAAAGGAAGAGGCGATGAGGATAGCCAAGGAGATTGCCTGCTCCATATATGCATGCTCAATTCAACTAACCATTCATATGCATTGAATTGAATACAATGGTGCAGGCAAGTCATCCTTGGCTACCAAAACGACACTTCATCCCCATGTAATGCCTCTCTTCTTTCTTGCTATATATCTATATATGTATATATGTTCTCCAATAATTTCCCCCGCCCTCTATTTATACTAGCTTTTCAAGAATAACTTTCTGCGCATTGCTCTTTATCGATCATATTCTAGAGATATAGATTTCCTAGCTAGCTTTCACTTTAATAATCTTCCATTTCAAAAAGCATAATATATATATATATATATAATTCCGTACACCATTATTATTAACATACATGGTCAGGACGACAAAGACGTGTTGCTTTAGGATGGCATCGTTTTTTGTGAATCTATCTCCCATAAAAAATACATTCACATGTAATGTAACAGTACCTGATAGATATGCAGGGCAAAGTATATATGGATTCATGGATATGTATAGTATTTCACACTTTACGGCAGCCAATACATAATAAAAGCAAGAATGAATATGATTATATGAATATGATCGTACTATGTAGCCTGTAATCATCCATGATTGTCAAGGACGTGGAAAACACACCTACCGCATGCTTAATTGCTTTAATTTATTTTTGTCCTTTCAGGGAGACAGGATTTCAACCACTCAGAGAAATGCCCTGTTTTATTTGTTCTTGTCGATTCAACACTAAAATTAAAATTTTTAGTTATTTCAATTATTAATCAAAAACTAACCAAAAATTAGAGTACATACCTGTGGCTGTGGAAGGAAGGCTATATATCTATCTGTGGGCAAATGCATCTTTGGTGGATTGATATTCGGATTCCAATCCTTTGCCCCAGTGTGTGTGATATCTGAGAAAAAGGAAGAAAGAAGAATGATATCTATCAAAGGAATCATTGACTTACCGAAAAAGGGATAGTACCATTACACTTCCACTGTCTTTCCTTTCAACGTTGAGCCTCATCACCATTATCAACTTTTTCAGTACACAATTATAATAATTCACCTCAGAATATTAACACGCGGCTGCTTTATATCCTGTCTTCTAGTACATTGTCAATGCCCTTTCACCTAATCTTCCTTCACCACTAAAACAAGCAATGGTGCTACCCACTTTTTACAGCAAAAGTTTTACAGTATATAATTCACGTGTCTAAAATCTGGTTAGAAACAGCAAAACAAACATGAAAGCAACCAATACAATCACGAAAAATATATACATGTTTCCCTGTTCCTGTTCCTGTTCCTAATTCACAACTTATTCTCAGCCCCCTGTAATTTTGAAGTTATGCTTCAACCATGAACTAAAGATGGAATCCACTGCACAACCCTTTATGACTGAGTCTGGTGATTGGGCACTACTAGATTTGATTTTATTAAAAGATACTGCAAACTTATTACCCCATAACACTTGGACAATGCACTAATTAATTACTATGAGAAAAAAACAACAACTATACAGTAACATCTAGCAAGGCAAACATACTCTCCCACTATCAAAAGTTACAATCAAATTCATTGCAGTTATGTCAAGAACTAATCTTACATATGTAACAAAGTTCATACACATTGGATGTCAGAATTTCTCATTGACATATTTAATAGCTACTGCCTCCAAAATTCATAAAAGTTTATATGAGCTAAGCATTTGGCTAGCAAACTCACAAGGTCACCACACGGTTTATAATCTTTGAGACCACTTGGATCAGATTGTTTACACTTCATGGTATTTTGGATACAGAATCACATGGGATCCATAAATTAAAGATAAACTCATGTTTTCAGGGATGACACAGAAAACCCCTGTGAGAAATTATGCGACTGTGGATATGTTATATGTGCAGTCTTCAAACTTGCAATCAGTTCTTTTATTTGAGATGGCAACAGGTAAACCTCTTGAGCTTGCTTCTTTGTTACCCATTCTTCTATGCTCCTGCATAAAATTCACACCTTAAGAAAATACATTTGAGAGAACAAGTTATACCCTACATGATCACATCTCAAACTCTTTGTATGTTTGGACTGGTCAATAAGTCTCCAGTCAGGTCAAAAAAGGGAAAAGGTGTTCAGAACTAATATTAAAACATGTGGCACATATATTTTGTGATTAAATGCTGTAACGAAGGATATGATCCATATACAATGCCTGCCAAAGCCCATCACATGTACAAAAATATACATGACCTTAAATTCAGTGTTTGTATTTTCTTGATCAGATCAGTTAGCCTTCAAGCAGTTGTTCTCAATGGCCTAAAATTTTGATAATCAAATATATTTCGTTAGGATACATAGTTAACAAGCAACCAATTGTTCCATTTTTAAAAAGATAAAGAGTCTCTTGGATAGATAAACTTTCCACATCATTTTTATGAACTGCTTGTCTCTCCCGTATAACACAAGATTTGAATAAACCATTATATTTTGAATCTTTCTTAGATACTACCTGCTGAAACTATCTTATGAAACTGCTTTTTTGTCCTTCTATTAGGAAGTGGAATGCAAAAGGCCTTGTGAGGTCCCAACATTCAACTTTCCATAACCACACCTGAAACTCTCCCCGATCCAGATGTAAAAGAAAAAGGGGGTAGGGATGGTATAAGGTAAATATGCACACAAATACACACATGTATAAATTAAACATCTGGTTTTGTAAGATATGATAGTTGAAAGGCACACCTAGTTTCAAGCTGCACATCATTGTTGTTAGCAGAAAATAACACCTTGATCACAGGATACACATTAATCTTGGGAGCTGGTTCTAAGGCATGCAAACAAAATCCAGCATAGCTCCATGCATTTGGGTTCAAGAGAACAATTTGTAGGGAATGACATTTGTTATGCAGATCTCTAACCACAGTCCTAAATGATAGTTCATCCTTTGCACTTTCAAGCAACTGACTTGTGAACATCCTCTCAAAGCTATAATTCCTGTACTTGGAACTTATTAGTTAGTGTATTCTTCTCAAACGAATAAGGAAAGAAAGATGAATGAAGGTAAAGCACAAAGCTTAAGTAAGTAGCTAACCTAAATAAATCATAAGCTCCATTGGCAGGAAAAGAAGTTGAAATGTAGAATTTATAGAGACGAACTCCACCATCCAGAGGTACACGATCATTATGGCTAGGATATGCACCAAGAAGACATGAACATTTGGGACAAAAATATTCAATCCATTCAATATCTTTTGAAAGATTGGAGGGTCTTGCCATGAAAGCATCTCCAAGAAAACCATTCAGAAATATTTTTTGATTCACAGGGAGTTCCAAATCCACAACAGATTCATGCTGCCCCAAAAGATATTCACATGGATCAAGAGCGCAACAATTTACAAAGTGGCTCTTGTTAGTTCCCTGCACTTCTTTGCAAATATTTTCGAAGCAGACATTTTTCTGTTGATCATTCTCATTACCAAGCATGGATTTATTCAAATAACTGATGTCGTCTGATTTCAGTTCAGAATCATATTTCTTGAGTTTGTTCCTTTCAGGGAGTTCACACTCCAGAAGGTCATCTGTGCTTATAATAACAGATGTTGTACTCAATAGACACAAGCCTGCTGTACAATAATAAGATTTCGCATAATTCATTACCAGCTTTTCACTTACACCCCCAAATGAGCAACAACATGTCCCAAACCAATTGTCTGCAACTTCTCTCCAGTTAGCTGATGGCATCTCTTTGAAAACTCTGCATAAAAGTTATAGAGCAACAATATGAAGTCATTTGCAGTTATGTACCTAAACAAGTATACAATAAAGAGTAATGACCATCTAAGAACCAAATCCGTAAGCCTAACGGCTCAGTTCAAAGTTCCAAAAGCCCTAAATTTAATTATTTGCTCATGCAAAGTCTGTTGAACCATATTTTATTCATCACCACTGATTGGAAACAATTTGAACTCTCTAACCCTTATGCACCTAGTACACCAATAATCCAATATAGACATAGTCAAATTATGCAACAAGTCACATTGTTTAGTTTATTATAATATAATAATGTCTTTCTGAATAATTCATTTTCTTGAAAAGAATGCCATAAAAAATTCGAAAATATGTATAATAAAATGTGTTTGAAAAAGAAACATTTTGGCTCTTTATAACGAAATTCATTAAGGGTCTGTTTGGAAACTCGGAAAATGATTTCTGGAAATCATTTTCCGGGTTTTTGGTGTTTGGAAAGGCTGAAAATGGAATGGTCAAAGGAAAATGAAGTTGAGTCAACGGAAAATGAGGGCAAAATTCCGGAAAATGACTTCCCCTTTTTTTTTTGGGGGGGGGGGGGGGGGGGGGGGGGGGAAGTCATTTTCCATTTTCACGCTACTTCGCAAGAACACTCCAGACTTCACTTTGCCTCCTCCTTCAACATTCATCAGAGAAAACTCCACCAACACCTCCTCCTCCAACAATCCTACGACCACAAAAGCTTCACCAACACTTAAAAAGCAAGAGGTATGTTTCATCCTTTTCCAGTTTGAATTTTTTTTTTCTCCAAATTTCATAGATCTAGAGTGTAGTATTCTTCACTAGTTGTGGTGTTCTTCACTGGTTTCCTCAGCCGGAAACCAGAAACCAGTTCTCTGGTTTCCCCAGAAACCAAGTTCACTGGTTTCCGCAGAAACCAGTGAATTGGTTTCGCACCAGTTCACTAGTTTCCGCAGAAACCAGTGAACTGGTATGCTTGTTGTGTAAATTTTATGCTTGTTGTGTAAATTTTATTGGTATTAATGCGGTGAATTGGAGTTTTGTGGACAGAATTTTATTGGTAAATTTTATGCTGTTCATTTTCTGGAAAATGAACCAAACACCAAAAGACAGTTTTCCATTGTGCAGCCAAACACAGGAAATGAAAATGTTTTCTGGAAAATGAGTCATTTTCCAGAAGTCATTTTCCTGCTTTCCAAACGGACCCTAAGAGGAATTGACAAAGTAGGATTCTGCATCTCAAGAAAAGTACTAGATGCAAAGACTACCTCATCAGGTATGGTCTTGGAATAGAAGGCATTCACAACCTTTCCAGGATTCAATCCATGACCAAAGGGTCAACATGATAAGTACTTGATCACCACTAAACCCCAATTTTTTGGAGTCAAAATCTCAAAATAATCAACCTTCTCAAAATATATACCACACATCTTTTCATTTTGATGGAGCAGAAGATTTATGGGTAAGTGTGACTTAGATTACATACCACATGTGACCATTTAATATGGGAATATAAAGAATGTATGTCTAATTGTCTATTTGTCATTGCCTGAGCATGTCTATGTGTGAACAGAGAGAGAGAGAGAGAGAGAGAGGTCCTGCCTGATACCCCTGGTCAACTTTGTTGTGCAATTTCTGCAGTAAAAGTTCACTTCCCCAGCAGCAGACAATCGTTGTAAATCTAAGGTTCAAAATGATTTATAGTCAGGATAACACAAAAATGAAGCACAATAAACTTTTTTGTGTTAGGAAATCTAAATTTCTAATTGCATTGAGTAAACCAGCAAGTGCTTTAATTAAACTGAATAACATCTTAATATGATAGAACTATCACTTATGAGATTTAGCCAAAACGCTCAACACTTTAAGGCCCTCATGTTACATTTTGCAGGAAGACATTCAATGGTTAGGAAATGCAAAGCAGAAGTCTTTCTTAAATAAGCATGCTACTTAAAGTTCATACAAGTAAACCCAAAAAAACTGAGAATATTTACTTGATAAGCTCAGTATCTTCAGATAAGATAGTTCCTTCTTCCATTTTTTACCACTTACTTTTGGTGGTGGGGTTGGGTGGGACTGACAAAAAGCATGCCAAAGATTTGTGTTTTGTCATCCTTTATTAAGGCATGCCTCTGAGCTCAACATGAGAAAACAACCCGCCAAAGGCTTATCAATGCACCAAACATCCACTTCATACAAATGATTGGATAACATTAAATATAGGAATGTTTACAGTTGTGTATAAGGATGATAGCAAAAACACAAAAGACAGGAAACAAAATTGTATAAACATTCATAGCAGCTAATGTATTAAAAAAAAAAAAAAAAGTTCACTTTGATCATCCCAAAAAATCACATTTTCAAAACAATGGTGATGATTAAAAAAATAAAATGCATTCATAATATACTTACCAGTGGCTGCAGAGAGTTCATTTACCCCATCCGACGCCAAACTTTCACTATTGCATTCTTCTATTTCAAGTGAGCTCAGTATACTATCAAAATTGGAACCGAGTGGATGATCAACGGGAAGAAGAAGAGCGAGCTTAACTTCAATATGATCGTCGAGAGTTCTCGAGTGAACAGGAGACTCGAAATCGACCACAACCCTAGGAATAGGTACTCGAAGTGAGGTCTCGACTTGACACTCGGTTTCAAAGAAGCTTACAGTGAGCAGAGAGTGCTCGAAGACTGCGTCGACGCGAAGGTGGGCGCAATGAGCTGCGGGTTTGATGTTCGGGTTGAAGAGGTATAATCGGAGGATTGGGACGTGAGACTGAGCTTCCCATGTGAATCTCCATTCGCTAGGGTTTTCGGTGGCGCGAAGACGAGGCTCAGATGAACACATCGTTTCCTGATAGTTTGATCGTTTTCTGATTTGGCGGTAATTTTAACAGTCTTAATGGGCCGCATGACCCGGTCTGGTGTAAAGTTTAATTAGGCCTGTGTTGGTTAATAGGGGCAAGGACCAAATTCAAAGAACGGGATAGGAATGTGGCAAATTATGCTATGCGCACGGCGCTAAAACGGCGTCGTTTTTCGTGAAAACGACGCTGTTTTAATTAAAAAAAAAATTGTTCGAAACGCCGTTAACGGCGTTAACAGCATATTCGTTATGAAATTATGAATATACAGTTATGACATTATGAATGTACAGTTATAGAATTATGAATGTATAGTTATGGAATTATGAACTTACAATTATGAACATAGAGCTTCGAAAATTATGAATGTTCGGTATGGAATTATGAATATACAGTATGGAATTATGAATGTACAGTTATGGAATTATGAATGTACAGTTATGGAATTATGAATGTACAGTTATGAAATTATGAACATAGAACTCTGACATTATGAACTTACAATTATGAACATAGAGCTTCGAAAATTATGAATTTACAGTTATTGAATTATGAATGTACAGTTATAGAATTATGAATGTACAGTTATAGAATTATGAATGTACAGTTATGGAATTATGAATGTACAGTTATGAAATTATGAACACAAAGCTGTGAATATATGCTCCTATAACGAAGCGATCTGAAATTATTTTTTTTTTTTTTTTAAAAAGGAGGGAAGATAACGGTGCCTGACGGCACCGTTACCGTGCCCATGATGCACGCTGGGCACGAGCCCACAGCATAACTATTGTAGGAATGTGGAGTTGTATCAATTCTCCATCGGGGACAGACACTACAGTGTATCTAAACCGACACTGTCAAAACGACGTCGTTTTATTTAATGAACAGAAATATAATCTTTGGTAAAAATAACTTTGTTCTTCAGTTTCATTTTGTATACACTACAGTTTCAGTTCAACATAACTACAGTTTCATTTCGATATAATTACAGTTTCATTCAATATTTATATACTCAAATATGTGAAAATGTTATTTTATTTTATTTTATATACACTATAATTTCATTAAAACACAACTACATGATCATTTGAATATAATTACAGCTTCATTGTACAATATACACTCAAATATGTGAAATGTTATTCAGTTTCATTTTATATATACTGTAGTTTCATTTCACCACAACTACAGTATCATTTTGATATAACTGTAGTTTCATTTGATAATATAAAAATAATACGTGAGCCAGTATCGGTTTAGACACACTGTAGTGTCTGACGCGCGGTGCATAATCGATTATGCACCGCGGTGCACGATATAACGACTCCTAGGGGTGAGCATGGATTGATTTTTGATTATTTAACTGAAATTTTAACCGAATCTTCATAATCGATCGATCAGCCTTCATAATCGATATAACTGAAGTTGACGATTTTGTCAGTTAAATATAACCAATTTTTTTAGTAGAATAGCTAAATTATTTTTATTTATTTGACTACTGCTAAAAGACTAAATTATTAAAAGAATAAAACAATATCTTAGTATTTATAATCAATTAAAATTAATGTCCTCAAGTACAATAACAGTTTAGTGAGATATAAATGAAATATATTTATACATTATATGGTTAACAAATGCCATACAATCCAACAAGTGATTAAAATTAATATGATAGACTATGGTCTTGCAAAATGTAAATGTGATTAATTTTTTTTTTTTTTTTTTTTTTTTTTTTTTAGATTAATCTTCGATTTTTTTTTTCTTTAAAAAATTGATAACTGACTGAAAAACCAAAATAACTGTTTTTTTCTTAACCTTAATAACTGAAACCGAAATATCGGGTGGTTTGATTTTTGATTGTAAGCTTTTTGATCGGTCTTTTTTTTTTTTTTTTTTTTTTTTTTTTTTTCACCCCTAGATACACTCCCCCCACCACATTCCATCATCGGTATTTAATTAAAGACTTAATACTAGATTAATATTTGAATTTGATTTTTAAATTAAAACTTTTTAAATTTTTTACTTAAATATCGAAACTACTAATTTGATTGGAGACGGGGATTCTCCGTCCTTAAAAATTCTCCACGGGAATAGAGATGAGACGGGGAGTGAAATGGGTTGTAGGTACTATGATCTCTTAATGTTAGCATAATGTAACTCTGTTCATCAGTACTTAAACTCATAAGAGAGTGTTTTGCCACTTTAAAAGAGTGACAAAATCATTCCTTTTTGTGAATATACTTTCCAGTTTTAATGTCCAAAGACCATTTCTAATCTAACTGCTACTGAACCGAGACCAAGTAACTTGAATCATGTACATTTCAATGTGGTCATTAATTTGAAGTGAAAATTACTCATTAATAACATGTTAGAGATTGATCTGTCATTACAAAAACTATGAATTACAACAGAAGGTTCTCAGACATTCATTGACACAATGCATAGATTTTTTTTATTTTTTTTTAAAAAAGAAAAGAACAAGCACTAAGATAAACAGAATCATCCAATGATGCATTCAAAGTCCTAAACTTGGTGAGATTGATAAGAGAATCCTCTTCTGCTCCTCATATATCCTGCAGGCTTCTTCTTATTCATCTTCTTGAATTAAAAGAATTAGTAAAATGCGTCTGCGTAAGCAGCTTCGGGATGGTAATAAAGCATCTCTCTCAGCATCAACTCTCTAATCACGGGTTCTCCAATGCTCTCATCAATGTCGAGATTTAGAGGAAAGCGGGCAGGCAGGTTATGAAGCGGATCGTAAAGGTCTGAAAGGTAAGGGTGATGGAGAGCTTCTGTAACTGTGATTCGTTTCGATGGATCAAAAACAAGCATCTGCTGCAACAAGTCTAACGCCAAAGGATCGGCCTGGGGGAACAGAGAAGAGAAGTGGATTCCTCGGGAGAATGGGAGGGATCGAACGAATTTCTTGGCCTTCGAGTTGTCTATAAACTGGAGATGAGCTTCGGGTTGGGAACCAAGAACATTGATGATGAGTTTAAGCTGGTTGAGGCACTCGGACCCTTGAAAGAGGGGTTTCCTGCCAAGAAGCTCACCAAATATGCACCCAACAGACCACACATCAATCGAGGTTCCATAGTTATCACACGAAAGAAGTAGCTCTGGTGCTCGATACCAACGAGTGACTACATATTCAGTCATGAACTGTCCATTATCCCGGCTCGTTCTAGCTAGCCCAAAATCACATATCTTCAGCTCGCAATTGGCATTGACGAGGAGATTCCCCGGCTTCAAGTCCCGGTGCAGAATGTTAGCCGAGTGGAGATAGTTCAAACCTCGAAGCAGCTGATTTCACAATACATACAAAACAACATTAGAAGATTCATAGGAACAGATTCTAAACAAAATCTTGAAGCAGTAGATTCATATATCAAGAACACTATAGATAGTATATGTACCTGGAAAAGAAAATACTTGCAGTGATCATTGGAGAGGGGCTGAGACGACTTGATGATATGATTCAGATCGGTATCCATCAACTCGTAAACCAAATAAACATCATTGAAACTTCTCCTATGAACGGGCATCATAACATCCTTCAAGGCGATCACATTCTCGTGCCTAATGTGACGAAGAAGCTGCAACTCCCTTAGAGTCCTCAGGGCTTCAGTTCTATTGGAGAACACATCATTGATCTTCTTGATTGCCACTTTCTCATTACTCTCCCTGTTCACCGACGAACAGACAACCCCGTACGCCCCTCTACCTATGGGCTTGATCGGAATGTACTTAGTATCCACTTCAAACACTGTTTGCCACATTCTGTAATAATGCTTTCCCGGCGCCCAAATTCCGTTCGGTGGCTCCGCCGCCGTCGCCATTCCGCCTGCAATTTTCCGTCACAAATTCCCAATCAATCCTAACTAACCGTAATTCACAGATAACCCTAACTAATTAAGATGGGATTGCGAAAAGGAAAGAGAATAGAAGTAAAATTATTCGCTCACAATAATAAATAACAGAGTAAAGGGGCTAGGAATCGATGCTTACTTTCCGGCAATTCGATCTCGGGCGATCTTCTGTTCTTTCCCTTTTTCAGTCTCCCCCGAATGTGCACTTTCCTTTATCTTCAATCTTCCCACAACTTCTGCAAGACTGCGACTTTATCCACTCAAAAGGATTCTTATCTCTGAACAAGTAAAGCCCAGATTTATTCTTTAACCCTCACAGAAATTCTTCTATTTTTATTGGAAAAGTCAGTTGAAATTTCTCCGGTGATACATAGATACATTATACATGCATATGCATCAACCATACGGGGTGGGGTGGATATAGAAACAGAAAGAGACAACTAACCAAAAAGAAAGAAAGAAAGAAAGAAAGAAAGAAAGAAAGAAAGAAAGAAATTGGGTTTGGAAAGATAAAGATTATCGATCTCCAAGAACACGACAACCCTAGTGTCTGTTTTTCTCACCACTCCGGAAAATCTGTTGGATTTGCGTCAAATTATTCATCTGCTGTCGTACGCTGATTCATGCATGGAACAGTAACTTACAGCTATGATTATAATTCGATTATTACTAAAATTAGTTGTATTTAATTAAATCCGGAGGGGATTTTTCGGATGAGCTTTGAATTTTGAAGCCGACAGGCGAGTGGGGTGGGGCTGGGGCACAGCGGTGTAAGTAACGTGGAAGCCGTGGGCGAGAAGAGAGTGAGATCACGGCTCGGCTTAATTACGTTGTTAAGGATGCTTGTTAATTAATCTGTTGTTGATTAGTTGAGGAATATGCTGTTAGGTTTTGGAAGATTCGTGTGGTTTAATTAGTTAGCGTTGTGTATAATCAACCTCGCGAGGTGGTGGAGAGAGGAGGGGGGGGGGGGGAGAGAGAGAGAGAGTCAGTTGGAAGTTGGAAGGGAAGATGAGACATTCCGTAATGGGATACTGTTGCCGACGGCTGACGGCGCCTTAACGGAACGGCGAGGCCACGTGGAGAGGGACGCATAGGCCGGCGGCGATCTATTGATAAAGCGGCTGCGTGGGGCCCCCACTTTTTCCCTATATTTTCGTTTTCCTTTTACTTGTCCGGTTTTCCCGATTTTTATTATTATTATTTTATTTTATTTTCTCAAAGCAAAAAACATACCATTACAAGTTCATGAATTATATATTGGCGTGTTTATTGATCGAAACAAATGTATTCATGTGAATCTTGTGTTTTTCAAATGGAAACATATTTTTTTTCCTAAAAAAAAAAAAAAAAAGTCCCTCACAAATTATAAAGAATAAGTTGAAAAAATATTGATGGAGTTCACCAATATTTTCTAGGCATTTTATATATATAAATAGGTATCGAGTATGGATGCTTCAGTACAATCAAAACTCATGGTTGGTATTATTTTTTGTTGTTCTGAGCTCAATTAACTACTAGCCAAAAATGTCTTATTCGAGCTTTAAGGCATCGGCCGATCGAGAACTCAAAAATATCATATCTGTTATCACCCCCATGTCAAAAATGGTCAAACGAAAACTAATATGCGTGCTAATTAGATTGAGGTCAGATAGTAGAAATTTTTATGTTTTTTGTTTCATATTTTTGTTGTCCTTGTATATAAATAAATTAAAATTACTATATAGCATGAATGAATACTATCCAATACCTCCAAGAAAGTTTTAGTATTCACAGAATAAATTTATTAATTATTGCTTCGGTATTTAATATATAATTTATAATTATATTTACAAATTACAATTTAAGGTTCAAATATATTATTCCAATAAAAAAATCTAAACTAATAATCAGTTAAATTAATAAAAATCTAAAATTTAATTTGAATATTAGTTAGAATTATCTTAATACTTTTTGCCATTATCAATCAATAATATAATAGTCCAATATAGATAATGAAACATATAGGGGTCGTTTACTAACTTGGAAAAATGGAGGATTTTCTGGAAAAATTGAAAATTGGAGAAGTGGAAAAAGGAAAATTGAAAAACTTGTTTACTAAATTTATGTCTCCAATTTTAATCTCTATCTCCATTCTTCCACTTCCTATACAATTTTGGAGAAAGGAAAATAGATGTTCTCCAAATGGAGGGATGGACACGCGTGAATAGTGCTAAAGATGAGGTCTTGGTATCGAATCCTGCGCTTAGCATTATTTGCACGTTCGTTGTTTTAACCTCAAAGCTAGGCAGCTAGCTTCTTTTTTTCGTTCCCTGTGCGTGCCCTTATTATTATTATTATTACTAATTATTATTATTATTATTATTATTAATTGCTACTTGCTAATTACTATTATTATTATTATAAATTTATTCTTCTTATTATTATTACTATTATTATTATTATTATTATTATTATTATTATTATTATCTTTTTTTTTTTCCTTTTTCCCTTTTCCTCCTCCTTATGTACACAAATTTGTTGTTGTTATTATTAAATTATTATCATTATTACTATTATTATTATTAAATTATTATTATTATCATTATTATTATTATTATTGTTGTTGTTGTTGTTGTTGTTGTTGTTATCATTATTATCTTTGTTGTAGAAATGTACAAATGTTATATGGGATTATTGTTTTTAATAAAATCAAAAATTAGAAATATGAAAAATTAGAGGAACAGAGAAATGGAAAATTGGAGGAATGGAGAAGGAAAACTGGAGAAATAGAAAACTGGAAATGGAAAAACAGAGAAATGAAGTAAACGACCCCATAAATTTTGATGAGTTAATTAAACAACTTAGCTTTTTTAAAAGTGAATCTTGTTTGAGTTAATTAAGCAAACTTTGTATGATTTAAGTTGGATTATTAATTTATTATAATATAATGTTTCAAAAAGTCAATTAAGTAATATGGTAAGTTTGTAACCTTCTATAAAAATATGCCATGATGGACCGGTGAGAATTATCATTTTGTGGAGTGCTAAACAATCAACATCACACTAATACCATCCTTTATTCCTTTAAAATCATTCATGTACATAACTAGCATGCATGTATATGAGATTCCATGGGTTTGGTGTGGTTGGTAAGCTGACACTCCACCACCGACTAACTCTAAGCCAAATTTTCATTAAAAAAGATAAAATTCTGTTACAAGAAAATAACAAAATACCTACAAAATTAATAACATATTAAATATTTACAACTTAAATATTTATATATAGATGGCATAAATGTTAGTCTGATATCAATTGTTAGATCAAAGGCTTAATATCACCACATACAAAAGTTGTATTTAGTAGTAAATGTATAACTTTATTTCCTTATGTTTACGTAGTAGCTAGTTAACACCATGCTTTAATGATAAAATGTTGGACTAGACTCTCTAAGCCACCGTATGACATTATGGGAATTTGTTGATAAGTTAATACATACATATTTTTTTGTAAATAAATTTGATTTTTTATAGTGTCATGCAAATTTGCTATATACCAAATTGTCAGGTTAACCATAAATTTCACTAGACTTGTTCATTTGTTTTGTTTTTGAAAATGAAAATAAGTTCTATATATTGTAATCATGTTTTTCGAAATAGTACTATTTCTCTCAATATGATCAATATTACGGAGTATATTGCAATGTTAAAACACTATATTAAATTATAAAATATACTCCGTATTAATAAAATTGAGAAATATAAGATTTTTTCCATAAAAATATTTGTGACAATTTCATTAAATTATAATTAATAAAATATGAAATATAATTAAAGAAATAAAATTATAAAATTAACAAAACATGGATATTTATAATTTTTTTTAAATATACACACATAAACATTTTAATTTCTAAATATAATTTTTTAAGTATAAATCTATCAATATAAATTATAATTAATAAAATTATATTATAGGATTTTCCAATATATACATATTAATAAATATTATGTGTATATACAATATATTATACAATCATATAAGGATATGCGTCCGATTAGAGTTTATATTTATTCATACAAAATTTAGAATTTACATTTTTTTTTATCGATTTCTAAGTACAATTCTCTTAGTTATTATTATTCATATTTTTAGAATTATAATATATATGAAATAAAATTTGGATTAAATCAACTTAATTATATGAATTTTTCCTATAAATTTATCCAAATATGTACATGCATGATTAGAGATTATATTAACCATAAAAAATTTAAATTTTGTATGTTATGAAAATAGATATTTGACCAAATATATAAAAGTCCAACTATATTATTATATTATACATTTTAACATCTTTTTAATTTTTCTATTTTAATTTTAAATTCATAATAATAAAAAAAATTGCGGTGCAACGCACGGGTAAAACACTATATTTTAAAAAAATACAATTTGATAAATATCATAAATTAATTAGTAAAATATCATTTATGTTTATAATAATTAAAAAAAAAAATCAAATATGGGAACCAATAATTTCAAAATGAAATTAATATACAGTTACAAATAATTATAGCATGATTACATTTACTTTTCCTCCCAAATGCTCTGTCGGGCCGGGGTGTGGGGGGCCCTTAGAGTTCGGATTCAGCCTTTTTGGAAGAATGATTACATTTACTTTAATTATTTTTAATTTCCTTAATGATATGACTTTTCTTTATCAATTTTTTATGGGAGACTAGGGAGTATTTGGGTTGCTGGATTTTTTTTTTAAAATACTTACTAATAAAAAATAATTTTAAAATTTTGTAACCCCTCATAACATGTGTAAATCTTATATTTTTGAAAATACAATTTGATAAATATCATAAATTAATTAGTACAATATCATTTCTGTTTATAAATTATAATAATTAAAAAAATCAATAGATTTACTTTAATTTCCTTAAAGAAATGACTTTTCTTTATCAATTTTTTATGGAGGCTGATGGAGTGTTAGGATTGCTGAAAATATTTTAAAATAAAAATACATACTAATAAAAAATAATTTAAAAATATTTTTAACCCCTCATAACATGTGTAAATGTTATATATATATATATATATATATATATATATATATATATATTAAATACAATTTGATAAATATCATAATTTATGTTTATAATAGTTAAAGAAAAAAAAAATAATTCAAAGATATGAACCAACGATTTCAAAATGAAATTAATATATAGTTATAAATAAATATAACATGATTAGATTTACTTTAATTAGTTTTAATTTTATTAATGAAATGACTTTTATTTTTTAATTTTTTATTAGAGACTACGAGAGTGTTTGGGTTGCTGGAAAATATTTTAAAAATAAAAATACTTACTAATAAAAAATAATTTTAAAATATTTTTTAATCCCTAAACATGAGAAAATTTTATATTTAAAAAAATAAAGTTTGATAAATATCATAAATTAATTATTGCAATATCATTTATGTTTACAACAAGAATAATTAAAGAAAAAATAAATAATTCAAATATATGAACCAATGATTTCAAAATGAAATTAATATACAGTTACAAATAAATATAGCATGATTACATTTATTTTAATTAGTTTTAATTTTCTTAGTGAAATGACTTTAATAAAAGTAAAATTTTCATTTACAACATTCCAGCCCAAATTAATATGAATATTAATTAATTAGTAAAAAAATTAATAAATCTTAATTGGTAACAAAATTTTATATGAAAATTAACTAATATCTAATGAATTGTTACCACGGATTAAAGTTAATATGTACATAAAAATAGAAAATAGTTTCCAAATTTTGAGAATAATTAAATTATTATAATGGTGGAAACAATGGATACAAATTATGTGTAACAAATGAGAAAATTCGTTTGAAACTCTGCGTAATTTTATAAATAAATAATAACTTATTAATTATTATTTACACCAATTTATACTATTAATAAAAGTAAAATCATCATCTTCAACATTCCCGCACAAATTAATATGAATATTAATTAATTGGTAAAAAAATTAATAAAGCTTAATTGGTAACAAATTTTATATGAAAATTAAATACTATCTAATGAATTTTTATCACAAATTAAAGTTAATATGTATTTAAAAATGGAAAATGGTTATCGAATTTTGAGAATAATTAAACCATTATAATTGTGAGAATAACGGAAACAAATTTTGCGTAATAAATAAGAAAATCTATTTGAAATTCTATGTAATTTTATAATGAAATAATAAATAAATTATTAATTATTATTTACAACAATCTATATTTATACTATTAATAAAAGTAAAATCTTCAATTAAAATGTCTTTCACCCTTCTGATACGAGATTGTCCTTCAAGTTCTAGTGAAAACAATTCACGTTGATGCTCGCATATGCCATGACTATCAACAAAAGTCAGGGTCAAACACTAACTCACGTTGAGTTATTACTGAAGAAACTAGTCTTTAATCACGGTTAATTGTATGTGACTTTTTCCCGAGTCACCCATCGTGATGGTCTGATGGTTTTAACTCTAGATGATGATGGATAAAATTGCGTTACTACTACCAATATCGTCTACAAAGAGATTTTCAATAGTGTATAATTCAAGCCATTGATATTATGTTTTTTTATATACAAATATGACAAAATTGCTATATATCTATATAGAAAATATATCTTCCGTATAAATAATTTCTATAACTGAGTTGCTAGCTAGACAACGAGCTAATTAGCTCAATTAATACAAATTCTAAAGATTGATATATAAAATCTCTAAAGTTGCAACACCGAATGCGTATATCTACACGTTAGCTATTAATTTGGCAATTATTTACTCGAATTCAAGCATTGATAACATCAGAAAATATAATCGGTGCAACTCAATTCTTCAATTATATTATATATTCGATGTTATAATTTATACAATTGTATATCGATCTAAATATTTTTAAAATATTATAATAAATTCATTTCGTGCAACGCACGGACGCAAATAGTAGTTCATAAAAAAACAAACACATGCATATGCCGATATGCGGATTGGATGGTAATTAACACATAATAAACAATTATTGTTTTTGTCTCTATATATTTGATCGAATTCTCCCCAATATCCGTGTAGTGTCATAGGTTTGATACTAGAAAATGTTGTAGGCATGGACAGAGCTACTATGGGGACAGTGGAGATAGTTGCCCCTACTTTTCGTACCTCACTCTTTTATATTTTATATTTTTTTTATCAGAACAGAGGGAGAAACTCAGGAAATCAAAGACATATGGGAACTATCGCTCCCAGCTTGTCATGCCTAATGACATCACTTAGTTCTGAAAGAGCAGAATAGAGAATACGAAGGCCAATTTGGTGAGCGAGGGCCGTCATGGCCAGCCTACCCCTCCTTTATATATATATATATATATATATATATATATATATATATATATATATATATATATATATATTTATTGAAAGGTTCCCGTGCGGTTGTGCGGTTATTAATGTGCGTGAGATTTGTACTCAATGTGCGTGAGTGTTGTGTCTAATGTGCCTGAGATTTGTACTTAATGTGCGTGAATGTGTAAAATGCAGCAGAAATATAGATTTCAGCTTCTTCCCATCCCCAGTAGCCATTGCTCCCTCCCCGATGATGATGATGCCCCTCCCCGATGATGATGATGCGGAGGGGAGCTATTGTGGTTAAGGATTATGGGAATAATAAAACAGAAATCCACACTTAGCTACTGTGCAAATTTTACTGTGAGTGCGTCATTTATATAAACATTCAACTGCACTGAAGGTAGCGGATAATCCAGAATCCATGGCCAAATTGAAGGAAGAAGTAACAAGAAGCTTGGGCATTAATGTGCGTGAGTTTCTGTTCTGCTTCCTTCTGAGCTCGTAATTCTGAAATACTCACGCACATTAAACACAAATCTCACGCACATTAAACACAATACTCAGGCACATTAAGTACAAAACTCACGCATATTAACATGACGCACATTAAGTACAAATCTCAGGCACATTAAGCACAACACTCACGCACATTAATCAACCGCACAACCACACGGAAATCAACAAATGCACCTGATCCCTTCCCTATATATATATATATATATATATATATATATATATATATATATATATATATATATATACTAGTCTTTTCTATGCGCGATGCGCAAAAATATATGCCCAATATTTATATTTTTAAAAATAACTAACAAATTTTTACTAATTATAATCTAAGTGAAATAAAATTTATTTATTATATTAATTTAATATATAATTAATATATAATGTTTTACAAATATTGTTATAATTAAAGAATATAAGAAAAGATGTGGTAGATGCAAGTGTATGGTAAAAGTAATGTAAAAGATAACGGAAGTTATAACGGGGTAAGGATATTTTTGTCCAAAAAATTGTATAGTACAACTCTAAAAGCACAATGTACAAAATGTTTAGCATTAAAAACATGGACATAAATGAGGGGTATAACTTTGATCAAGACTTATTATGTTTTTAGATATATATATATATATATATATATATATATATATATATATATATCATTAAATGATATATAAAATTTATATTTGTGTTTAAAATATTAATAATTTGAGGAGCTTAGTTGGTTAACTTCAAATTTGATACTAAAAAATTGGAATAAGGTTCAAATTGGCCACTGAACGTAACATTAAAATGCAATTAGGCCACTGAACGAAAAAAAATATTAGGCCACTGAACACTCTAAATGTATGTAATTTCACCTGATATCAGGTTACCTGCTTATGTAACAGCTGAGTTAGCATTTTTAATAATTTTTAATAAATTTAATTTAAAAAAAAAAAACAATAGGCGGCCACCCCCCTCTTCCTACGTCTCCGTTGGAGACGAAGGAAGGAGAAGGGGGTGGTCGTCGTCGTTTTATTTTATTTATTTATTTATTTTTCAATTTTTTAAATATATTAGGGTATAAAATATTAAATATATACTATTATTGAAAAGCTAACAGTTAATTGCCAAACAAGAACATTGCGAGATAGTTTCTCACTTCAATTTGTTGTGTGATTTGAATAGTTTTTTGTCAATAAATCCCCCAAGTAATTAATATGATTGACTTAATTATAATTTTTATTTTTTATAAAATATATTATGTATATATATATATATATATATATATATATATATATATATATATACAGCTAATTTTTTCAAATATCTTTTTACCAATTGTTGATATAATTCGCTGGTCAAATTCGCTAATATAATCCGCTAATCGCTAATTGCTGATTGTTAAATAAGGACATTGTGATAATTTTCTAAAAGAGAAGGGCATTCAGCACCAGATGACAGCTAGATACACTCCACAACAAAATGGAGTGGCTGAGAGGAAGAATAGATCTATCATGGATATGGTGAGGTCCATGTTGAAATCCAAGAATCTGCATAAACCTTTTTGGGCAGAAGTTGTTGCTTGTGCTGTCTATGTGTTGAATAGATGTCCAACTAAAAGTGTCCGTGATAAGACACCCGAAGAAGCTTGGAGTGGGAGAAAACCCTCTATCAAATATCTCAAGGTTTTTGGATATTTGACATATGCACATGTGCCGGATCCGTTGAGAAAGAAGTTGGATGATAAAGGTGAGAAGTGCATATTCATTGGTTATAGTGACGCTTCAAAGTTTTATAAACTATACAATCCTGAAACTAAAAAGGTTGTTATAAGTCGTGATGTCACTTTTGATGAATATGGTGCCTGGGATTGGTTAGCTAAAGATGAAAGTTCAGTTGTTATTCCTGCTGTTGAAAATATTGTTGAAGAGCAACCGATTCCAGATAATGTCCAGTCTCCTTCACAGCCAGAGTCGTCAGTTCGACAATCTCAGCGCGAGCACCACTTACCAGCTCGCTTGCAAGATTATGTTTTGGGTCATGATAATGACCTGTCTGATGAAGAGATTATTCAACTTGCTCTCTTTGCAGATTGTGATCCTTTAACTTTTGAGGAGGCTGTTACAGAAACTCATTGGCTTAAGGCGATGGATGAGGAGATACGTGCCATTGAAAAGAATGGTACCTGAGAGTTAACAGATTTACCTCTTGGGAAGAAGCCAATTGGAGTAAAGTGGGTTTACAGAACGAAATACAAGTCAGTATATCCAACTTGAAGATGGAGACATTTCTTAAATTGAAGAAGGAAATTGGGATAACCAATATATCCAACTTGGTTTAAAGGAGACAATGTTATAATAATATTATTATTATAATTGTTAAACCAAGTAATTAATAATAAGTTAGTTTGTTAACAAACAATTGAAGTGTGGTAGTGGGTCTGCAAAACATGGAGCATGGATTAGCATTACATGGAGCATTAATCCTAATTTTTAGCTTTATTTGTGGTTATCCTTTAGGGGGCGTTTGGTTCACGGAATCTTGGATTACCCCAGGTAATAGGATTACCTCCAGGAAGGTAATGTGAGATGTTGGGAATGTAAGATTACCTTGTGTGTTTGGTTTGGATAGTGTAATATAATATTATCTTGTTTGGTTCAAGGTTATATTTTAGGTTATATGGATCAATTTACAATAATATCCTCAATAATATATATATATATATATATATATATATATATATATATATGTATGTATGTATGTATGTATAATGTGTGTATTTATTTATATGTATGAATGTAATCAATGCTTAAATATTAAAAAAATTAAATATATAAATATACACATATATATTTGATTATATAAACATATATTAATTTCATTATTATTATTATTATTATTATTATTATTATTATTATTATTATTATTATTATTATTATTATTATTATTATTAGTTAACAAGGGCAAAGTTGGAATAATGCAAGGTAATCTAAGATTACCTAAAAAATTGGGGGTAATCACATTACCGCCACATTAGCTTTCAGGTAATATAACATTACCAGGTAATCTTATAACTTGAATCAAACATGGTAATATAACATTACCAGACTCAGATTACCTAGGTAATCTAAGATGACCTGAACCAAACGCCCCCTTAGTATAAATAGGTTGCTATTGTTCATTCATTAATCATCAAGTAAAACATTTTATTCATTCCTCTCTCTCTCTTCTCAATATATATAAATATAATATATAGATATATTATATTTAATATATATTATAGATATATTATACTATATTTAATATATATTATATTAAATATATTATATTTAATATATCTTACAATATTTCATATTTTGTCATAAATATTTTTATATGTTCACCCCATTTTGTCATAAATATTTTCACATGTTCACCCCATTCATATATATTTTTGACTCAAACTCTAACTATCGTGTAATCTATTAAAAACATTCTATTGTAATTTATAATGTATTTTATATGTTAACCTTATTAGGACGGTTTGATACGGAGCGACCGCCGTGTTCTCAGCGCACCTGACAAGGCTTTATTTATTTATTTATTTTAAATCAATTTTCTATTATTATTTTTTTTTTCTCTCCCCTCCTACATTCTCTTTCCTAATCACTCTTACATTATCCCCTCATTCTCCCCAATTGATGTGGATGCTCTAAGGTCCATTGTACTTCATTGTTGTAATCCGGTCCGTTATTATTATTTTCAAACCCATCAAGCCTTCTTGTATATATATCAATTACTCCGTAATTTATTCGTCAAATTCAATACCTTAATACATCCAAACCCATCAATATTAAAACTAAAACTCAATTAAAATCCCAAACGATATAACTTGGGTATTCAGCTAAGGGTGTGTTTGGAAACTTGAAAAATGAGTTCTGGAAATCATTTTTCAAGTTTTCATTGTTTGGATGTGTCTGGAAAATCAAATTAACGGAAATCATTTTTCATTGACTTTGAAAAATAGGCTTGTTTTGGAGGAAAATGACTTCCCTTTTTTTTTTTTGGGAGGAAGTCATTTTCCAACTTTTACACCAACATCATCAACACCATACCACCACCACCTCACTACCACCATCACCACCACTACTGTCGCCGCCACCACCACACCACCACCAACACCATACCACCGCAACCACTACCACCACCAACACCATCAACACCATACCACCACCACCACCGCTGCCACCACCACCACCACCATACCACCGCAACCATCGTCGCTACCACCACCATCACACCACCACCTCTACCACCATCGCCGCCGCCGCCACCACCAGCATACCACCGCAACCACCGTCGCCGCCACCACTACCGTACCACCGCAACCACCGTCACCGCCGCCACCACTACCATACCACCGCAACCACCACTACTATACCACCGCAACCACCGTCGCCGCCACCACCACCACCATACCACTGCAACCACCGCCACCACCACCACACCACCACCATCACACCACTGCCGCCGCCAACACGACCATACCACCGCCGCCACCACCACCACATACCACCGCAACCACCGTCACCGCCACCACACCATTACCACCGCCACCACTGCCACTACCGTCATACCACCACCAGTTATTATTATTATTATTATTATTATTATTATTATTATTATTATTATTATTATTATTATATAACAAATAACACCACTACTACTACACCACCACCACCACCATAATATTTTTGATATATTATTAGTTATTTTTTATTATATTTAAAATTATTATTATATTATTATATATTATTATACATGTTGTAATATTCTAAATAAAATAATTAAAATGTTTAATTATACAATTCTACTCATTTTTCTGAAAATGAACCAAACACACAAAAACAGTTTTCCAGAATTCAACCAAACACTGGAAAAGAAAATATTTTCCAGAAAATGACTCATTTTCCAGAAAACATTTTCCATAAGTCATTTTCCTGCTTTTCATAATGCGTGGATTAGTATACATAATGTGTTAATGGGGTGTTTGGTAAATAGATGTTAGCTAATTGGATTAGTGAGTTTGATTATTTGATAACATTGACTGATTGTATAAAAATGTTTGGTAAAATAATTGATAGTTATCATATGCAAAATGACTTTCTTAAAAAGTTAATTGATTTTGAATTTTAGCATTTTGAAGCAATAAACTGTTACAAAAAGCTAATTAATTAACCACACACTTACATTCAAAAAAAAAAAAATTAACCACACACTTAAGCCATGTTTGATAAAATAATTAGCTTATGAGTCAATTTTGTCTTATTTGATCAGTATTAATTGTTTGACTTGGTTAAAAAATCAATATAAATATTTGATTAATTAGCTTTTTGAAAAAAAAAAGAAATTATGCCAAACAGCTATCAGCTAACAGCTAATTTACCAAACACCTTTCTACAATCAGCTAATGTTATCAATTAATTATATCCTCTGATTAACCCAATCAACTAACAACCATTTATGAAATATGATTTTATATTAATTATTTAACAAAATCAAACAATTAATAGTGGTCAAACAAACCAAAATTAAGTGATACACTAATTAACTATTTTACCAAACAAGTTAAATGTGATGTTCATGGGTAGTGACTTAGTACATAACATGGCACTGTATGTCTGTATGCATATCAGGCTGCTGGCCGGCATGGGTTGACCTATACTACCTAGAAAGCAATCCCCAGATTAATGATTTTGATCATTGCATTATTCAAGGGATCGAATCATTATTGTTGCATATGTCGTATGTGTGTATGTATATATATTATATAGGGAAAATGGCACTTTTTCCCCTTATGTTATATACTTATAGCACTTTTTCCCCCTCAATTATTTATGTAAGCACATTAGCCCCTTCAATTATTTTAAAAGTGGTGGTTTTCCCCCCTAATATATTAAATTGACATTTCTACCCTTAAAGTAAACATTTTATTTATTTTACTTCTCCAACAAATTATTGCGTATATGTAGCTATTACTACGGTTCGGTTCGAACTGAACCAGACACTATAGCAATCGAATTAAAAGTTTTCAGTTATGATTCAGATCTAGAACCCAATATTTGGATTTCAATTTATTAAATTTAAGAATAAAAAAAAAATTGGATCATGAACCGGCGGTTCCGGATCCCGTTCGCGATTTTGAACTGTCTATATTTTAAAATTTTGTTTTTTTATTTTAAAATAGTTTAAATTCAACAATAAATGTATTTTATTTTTTCAGTTCGGAACATGAACCGGCCATTCCAGTTCGCGATTTTAATAAACTCTAAATATCGCGTTTTGATTATAAATTGTAATTGGAATATTTTGGTTTGGTAATCTGGTTTGAACCAAATTATAGTAATAATTTATTGGAGAATAAAAATAAATGAAATATTTATTTTAAGGGTAAATATGTCCATTTAACATTTCAGGGGGAAAAAGAGCCACTTAAATAATTGAGGGTGAAAAAATGCTATAAGTATATAACATAGGGGGAAAAAGTGCCATTTTCCCTATTATATAATAAGGTTTTCATTTCATGTGTATTTTAAAAGTCGATCGAACCCCATAAACGTAATGCGCCCAACTTGGATTCCATTTCCTCCGGCCTACAACACCAAGTGGATTAGACAGACTGGGATTGATCAATATATTTCACTTTCTAGAGAAAACAAACGTTTTTTTATTGACAAATTAAAGACAAATATAAATAAACTTTAAAAAAAAAAAAAAGTTAACATTTCGGATATTTCTAGGACATCTCAATAATTGAGGTTTTTATTTTTAGTGTGACGAAAAGACTACTCATTAGAGTGAATCTGTATTACATCCTCAATTTTTGAGTTGAAGTGTCAATTGCATCTAATAAGAGAAGATTAATAGTCATTTGGAGGTTGAATCAACTGTGTAGTCTCCCAATCATATGTTGTCAGCTCCAAGTTTGCCATAAAATCAACACATTTGTCATCTTCCCTCAAAATATGGGTGATCTTCAAAGTCTAAGTCTGTGATAGAATTTCCTTACAATTCAACCATTAATAGAGTTGCGGCATCTTGTCTAGACGTGATATTTTCCTTGATGATATTCACCACAACTTCGAAATACAACTCAACTTCAATGGTCTTAAAGCTTTAATTAATTCTAATTAACTTAAGTCCATTTTAGACTTCAAAATTTCACTGTAAAATTATTTGTTGAGTCTAATCTTAAAGGTAAAATCAATAATTCATTTAATTTACCTTTAGGATCCCATGCTCCAATACCTTTTATTTTTTTTTGGGATTAATTTGGAATGAGTTAATTAAAAATTTGAGATTTTTTTTTTGGAAGTGGGAATTTAATTGGGATTTAGATCAGATATACTATGTTTGGTCTGAAACAGTGAAAATTTTGTCATGAATTATTATTAGTCGAGTGAAAATTTTGTATGCATTTTTTGACATTATTCATACGACTATATATCCATAGAAGGGTTAAAATAATATTCCCTATGTATTATTGGAAAACATATTGGTATCAGAGAGACAGAATGCAGAGTTATAGAGTTTTTTGCACTTTTAGTCCCACGACTATAGTGACACTGACAGAATTGATCCACGACTTTTGAACCTTGCAATTTTAGTCCACGACTATTGATTTTTTTGCAAAAATGGTCCTTCCGGCCACTTTTCCGTCAAAGTCAAAATTTCACCGGAAAAAAAAATTCTCTATTTTTAGTCGGGTTAAAATTGACATTTTACTTATCTCAAAAAATTAAAAGAAAAAAATTGATATTTGACTACATACAATATTACTGGGCTACATACTACTGCCCGAGGCAGCGGAGTACATGTACCACTCCAATGCTGCTGCCGGATAACCCAACTAGCCCGGGGAACGCCACGGCCGCTCCGCCGCTTACTGACAGTCCTGCCTACTCCAGGAACTCCGCCGCCTGGGGCAGTAGTATGTAACCCAGTAATATTGTATGTAGTCAAATATCAATTTTTTTCTTTTAATTTTTTGAGATAAGTAAAATGTCAATTTTAACCCGGCTAAAAATGGAGAATTTTTTTTTTCCGGTGAAATTTTGACGGAAAAGTGGCCGGAATGACCATTTTTGCAAAAAGATCAATAATCGTGGACTAAAATTGCAAGGTTCAAAAGTCGTGGATCAATTCTGCCAGTGCCACTATAGTCGTGGGACTAAAAGTGCAAAAAACTCCAGAGTTATATTATTGTGTTTTGTCCAATTATTAGTACAAAAAACTAAATTGCTTTAAAAAGAAAAAAAGATAATAATTGGAATAAGGCCAAAAGATAGGGGACAAACTTGCCCATAACCTTCGTCTAGCATTAATATTCCCTCCCCTTTTTCATCTCACGAGTGCTTTAATGGTTCTAATTAGGGCTGACGCCTTTTCCCCCCATTCAATAATAAAAACAAAAATAATTGTCTTCTTTTATTATTATTTTTTTGAGTGATGAAAAAATTCGCTAGAGACATTATATAACGGGCTTAATTGAGAGAATAATGGTTAGAATCAAACTCATAATTTTTAAGTACGGAAATCATATTTCACATATTCGACTTCTTTTATTAATAAATAGAATAAAATGACATAATATAACAGACCTTAGATGGAATTAGTATGTAATGTTATAATTGTGACGTACTTTTATAATTTTTGACATAGTAATACGTGCTTGTGCTTCATCATGATCAAATGAACATTTATTAATAGTTCAGTGACTAGCTTTTTAATGTCAAGAGTGTTATAAGGGTTTTATAATTTTGACTCAATTTTGTAATACAATAATAACACATAGTTCATTAACAATAATGTTTAGAGCATTCTCTTTAGTTTTGATTTTAGTATTAGTTTTTGCATGTCAATTAGTGACCCAGGTAGGAAAGAGAAGAAGAAAAAAGAGGGGAAAAATAAAAGGAAAAAGCAAATATAACACTAAAAAAAGAAATAAATAAATAAAAACAAAGCAGTTAGTGTGCCAGTCCAGTCGGCGTGTGCACTGCATACACCCGGTTGGCGCTGTATGTGCGTCAAACTCGTAGCATTGCGCCTCTCTTCTATATATATTGTTTCTCTCTTCTACAGGATCCACAAAAAACCAAGTTATTCAATCGTTATACCGTGCACCAGGACGCACAATGCATTCTGCGCCTTGACCAAAACGACGTCGTTTTCATTGTTCAGATTTTATGTGTATTATGTTAAGAGATTATGCGTATTATGTTATGAGTTTATGTGTATTATGTATTATGTGTATTATGTTATGAGTTTATATGTATTCTGTTAAGAGTTTATGTGTATTATGCATTATGTAAGATTATGTGTATTTTGTTATGAGTTAATGTATATTATGTATTATGTTAGATTATGTGTATTCTGTTATGAGTTTACGTGTATTATGTATTATGTTACTGATAGTACTAATTCCCGCTCGTATAGGATGTAATGTACTATATGTATACATGTGTGTATGAAATGTGTAGAATTGCAAGGCATAATTTGCCCAAGTTATTGCTGGGCAACCCAATCCTTCTCTTTCCACTATTCTCTTTCTTCCACATGGGAAAAAAGACTGTAAAAATTATTGGGGATGCTCTTAGGATTCTACATAAACAACACATTAAATGTTAGTTTTTAAAGAAATTGATTAATTCAAACTATTTTTTTATAATTATTAATTCAAACTATAATTCCAATCTTTTACTCATTTTATCTTAGATTAGCTAGATACATATTTAATTGGATATTGTATTTTATCGCATATATAATTAGAATAATAACATAATTTTAAAAAGAAATTATATAATACTATACACATTCTGTAGAACAAGATTAATTCATTTAAATTTCAATTGGATCTCTCATATTATTCAATATTCATGTTTGGGCTATATATGTGTGTCCGATAGGATTATTATGTATATATAGGAATAGACCACAAGCTAGATTATATATATTTTGATATATTGTATCTTGATAGCTAGCTAGGGTTTCTTTTCTTTTTTTAATGTCGGATTCACATACATTATATGCATATCCTATATATTAGCCCTAGGTTTATAATATCAATAAAGTATAGAAGTCGGAGAAATCCTTGTGGCTAAGAATTACTCCGTATTATTACATCATTACATGAAAAAAAAAAAACGAAAAAAAAAAGAAAAAAAAAAGCATTACAAGGATATAATAATATATAAGGTATGATGATCTTCTCCAAATGGAAATTTTAATGACATCATTTTTACATCATTACACAATAAGATATATAATATTCCCCGGCCCTTTTGTCTCTGCTTCAATTCCATCTTCACTTTCCATACATCCATCATTGAAACGGCTTGCTAGTAATTATTACTACATATATGGGAGCCAAGTTGTATATATATAGGTTGACAGAGGTTAATTAAATTAAAAGACAAAGTTTAATATTTTATTATTTATTAAGGTGGATTATATTTGAAACGTAACATTCACAATTATACAAGTATAAATAAATATAATTATGTGTTCGCTATTAAGTATAACCAAGCTAGCTTAGCTTAGCATTATGTATGTCATTTAAGGTAGGTTTAAAACATAATTAATGTTAACTATTATACAAGTATAAGAAAAATATAATTATGTATTCACTATTATGTATAGCTAATTAGTTGACCATTCTGCCGTCCCAGCAGGTAGATCGTATTTGATATAGAGTGTTGACCACTACACAAGTATAAGTATAATTAAGTTTAGCATTATGTGGGGTAGATCTAAGTATAAGGAAATGTACGTAATTGTGCATTCGCTATTAGGTATAACCAAGTTCGACATTCTGCTGTTCAGGACAGATTTAAAATGTAATATTAACTACTATATATACAAGTATAAGAAAATATAATTGTACATTCTTTATTAGGCATAACCAAGTTTAGAAGTTAGAGCGACAAAGTTATAGGGATGAATGAATGGAAGTACAAAGACGTGTGAGAAGTAAGTCTAGTGTGGGCGGTTCCACACCTTCCCTCTTTATCTTTCATGAGTACAATAGTTTTAAATTGGCATAAAAGAACAAGCAAAGCTAGCTAGCTTAGAAAGCTACTTAGACCATGTACTTGTACTGCTGCTATATTTCAGACCTCAGAAGGTATATTTTGGCCTCATTTCCAGTATATATATACATACACATAAAGGTAGCTTTCTCCAACAAGGGCCAACAGTTGCAGTGATCACAATTTCCCAAATATATATATATATATATATATATATATATCTATCATCGTCGGTGCTTATATATGGAGTCTTCAAATCTTTATCATCATCAGCTTCAAGAACAGTGTTTTGGCTATGGACTGTCGTCCCTACTTGACTGGAATCCAATCGTATCCATGTAAGAACCTCTCTCTCTAGCATTCATATATATATATATATATATATATATATATATATATAGGAAGATGTTTTCTTGATTATGGCCTTGTTTGACAATTAGTGGTTAGTTGTTAGCAAATTGTGTTAGCAGATAGAGTATAACATATTGGGTTAGCGGGTTCAATATGATGAATAAGCTAGCTCTATCATCAACGTAATCGTTTAGTTTTAATTTAGGGTTTGGAGAGCTAGTAATATGTGATGCATTTTGATTGTGATGGTCGATATGTATGCAGCGATGAAGATGATGAGTACTATAAGCCACATTTGGATGGATTAATGTTTCCTGTGTTGTCGCCGTCGTCTTCGGCGGCGGCGGATGCAATTCCGGCAGCAATAGAGCAGCAGTACTATCATCAACATGAAAACTACTCCGACCAGACAGGAATAAGCATGTCGTCGTCGCAGTTCTCCTGCAATATCATCCCGGTCAACTCGGACTATGTCGTCAAACGCGAGCAACATAACTCATTTGACCTAAACCACAATGTTTTTCTCGGCCGCCAAATTCCTGCGGCCGCTAGGTTTGGAAGTATGAATAATTCTTCTAATAATTCTCCGCCGCGGCCGCCTTCACTGGTTTCTTCAATCTCCGCCGCCTACACAGACGACGGTGGTGGCATCATTAGGTGTAGCCAGTTTCCCGGCAACAACAACACTACCTCGTATTTCGGCTTCGGTAACATCCATGAAGCAATTCATAGCCCATCCAGCAGCTCCAACAAAGTATGTTTTCATCAAACTACTACTTTTTCTTCAATTATTGTTAATTTGCCCACAAAGCAAAATTCGTCGCCCTAGGATCTCACACCTCGATCCAACATAATAGTAGATGAGTAAATCATGGTGACTTAGTAGTCTATTAGTCTTGCACCTCAGTCCGATAAGATAGTGGAAGAGTATATTATAGTGATTCAGCAATTGTTAACAGAGTTGGAGTGCATTGGTACTGTGTCGTTTCTCATAATCTACCAACCAGTAACCAAGTGAATTTAATTTTAAACTGTAATTAGGTTTCAAAGGCAAAGAGGGTATCGGGGGCGGCAATGGCATCTCATCAACAATCTAAGAAGCCACGAACCGGATCACAACGATCTTCATGTCCAGTGCTCAAGGTAATCTTCATCACATATATATTCCAACATTAAAGAAAAGAGTTAATACCATCTGAGATACTCTGAGTATAGTGGTTTTATCATGTTTAGTCTTAAATTTTCAAATTGACCCTATGTGGTCCTTCAATTCGACTTTCAAACTTAACCATTTGTGGTCCAAGTTATCCACCCATGGTCCTTCAACTATTAAATTTTAACCAACCATGGTCCTTTCATGAGGATCGCTACTGGTTAAGTTTCGAAACTTGAAGGACCATGAGTGGTTAACTTGGACTACGAATGGTTAAATTTGAAAGTCGAAGGACCACAAATGATCAATTTGAAAGTTTAGGACTAAACGTGACAAAACCACTATACTCGGAGGACCTCAGATGGTATTAACTCTTCAAGAAAACCAAACCTCCGAAATGCAACATTATATTTTGCATAGAATAATACGGAGTATATGTGTGTGGTTGTAAATTAAATGATTATTAATAAGCAGGTGAGGAAAGAAAAACTTGGAGACAGGATAGCAGGTCTACAGAGATTAGTGGCACCTTTTGGCAAGGTATACTATTTTTTAATGCTAAATCACTTTCCACTACACACACTAACAGAGCACGCCATACCCAGCCATCACTGATTATTCAAACTTTTTTTTTTTTTTTTAATGGGGAACATACATGCAGACAGATACAGCCTCCGTGCTGACAGAAGCCATTGGCTACATCCACTTCCTTCATGACCAGATCCAGGTACACTCTCTCACCTGTTTCGTATCCTACTAGAAATCTAACTATATATCAACTTAGATTTTTAGTTAATATGAAACAACACATGCTTCAATTTGGTATCAAAGTCATTAATAAAATTATGCTTCACTTAATTGTTGATGTGCATAATATTTGTTGCAGGCATTGAACTTGCCGTACATGAAATCATCTGGAGATGACAGCCACCACCCTCACCGGACAAGTCGAGTGAGTATTATAAGCAGAATATATGTAATTAGAACATTAAAGTTACATTTAATACAGAGTTTGTTAAAACGTTTATTTAAAATGTTTAGGTAGTACAGGCACTGAACATGAAGAATGAAGAAGGCAAGACAACATTGGATCTGAAAAGTAGAGGATTATGTCTTGTACCATTATCTCTTACATCCTACATCTCTTCTTGCCAAATGCCAATGAATATATATGGCCACAACTAATTATCCATGGATTTGGACAAACTTAATTTGTATTTATAAATATGCATTATTCTGTTGAAAATAAAAATAAAAATTTACTAGTTTGAAGTGTACAACATCTCCTGCATGATGATCAGTCTTTCCTAAGCTCCATTTCTTCGAGTCGAACACCATCAAGATTCAATACGACTATCTCCAGCCTATCGCCCTGCAGTGCAACGACACAATACAGGTCAAGAAACACGAAAACAAACACTGCATTAATGGAGAAAGCTCAAACATGAAAGGAACTTACAGTGTAAATATCCCTTTCTGTGGCTGATGCAAAGCATGTTTTCACCAAATCAATAGCTTCTAACTCCGAGAGTGGAGTAATGGAATCCTGATCAGGCCAGGCAATGAAATCTTTGTTAGGAACCAATGAAAAAATTCTCCCTCGTTTCTAACCGAATATAATGTAGATAATCACAGCAGATTACAGACCTGGGCAGGCACCAAAAGCGGGCTAGGAGACTTTAACTGGTTGTCCAACAAAGGCATAATCAAGGTAGCACCTGAGCCTTGAGAGCTATACCCAACCCTCTCATAGTTGCCAACAGCATCATATGTAAAAACACACCCCTTGCCTGAAATATTATAAGGTAATTAAACACAATTAAAAGTCTAGGTCTCCCGGTACCCCAATCAAGTTAGTCAGACTATTGACGACTTAGCAACCACAATGTTACAAGTTAGCTGGTTTTACGTCCTTGTGGTCCTTTGAAGAATGTAATGTCTTACCTTCATCATCAAGGCCACCGACAACATTGAAAGAGTAGTAGGGGAAAAATCGCTTGTAGTATAAGGTGTTTGCAAGGAACTGAGCCATTGCAGCACAGCTCATCTGTTTATTGTGCTGATGTTGATAAATCTAGTTTTCAAGAACAAATAGAATGATCATATTATTTCAAGTTCTATGCTTAAAACAGCACAAGATAATCTAACCATGGGTAGATGTAAAACATATGGCATCATAATACAGCCTATGGAAAATCCTCTAGCAATTAAATGAGTCAACTCTCAACTTAGAGTAAATTAAATACCAATTCTAGCTACGCCTATGACAGTTTTAATCCACAAGTTTAATGACTCACAAATGTTTGGATGACTATCATTTTGATGCCAATTTTGATCATTCCAATCACCGGTCCAACTCAAACATTCCGGAATCTCAAAATTTTAAGGTTATTTTCGTCCATCCAAGTATGCTAGGCCCTTTGGTTATCTATCTGCAGACTTTTTCCTCACTTTCTTTGGTTTGGATGGACGAAAATAACCTTAAAATTTTGAGATTCCGGAACGTTTGAGTTAGACCGGAGTAATTAAAATTGGCATTAAAATGATAGTCATCAATAAAAATTTTCGGCCATTAAACTTGTGGATCAAAACTGTCACTACACTAATAGTCTTGGGACAAAAATTGGTATTTACTTTTTTAAAAGGGAAAATGCATTTTTAATCCCTCAATTGTTCTTTGCTGGTCGTTTTAACCCCTAATTGTTTACCGTTGCAATATACATCGTACCCCTAACTCTTCAAAAAAGTTAAGAGTAACACATAGAGCAACAAATTAAAACTATTCAACTCTATTAAAGTTTTACTTAGTATATAATTATGTTTAAATCTTATTATCATTATTCTTTATAACTTTATTAGTTTTGGTAATTCATTTGCAAAAGCAAAATAGAGAACTGGCAACTTTCTTCTCTAAATTTTTATTCTTCAATTGTCGTACATCGTCCATATCTTTCAAAACTATTAAAATCAAGTTTTTTATTTTACAAATGAAATATTGAAACTAAAAAAATTATAATTAAATAAAAAAAATTAAAACTACTAAAATATCCCTGTACTAAGTAAAACTGTAATAGTGTTTAATAATTTTATTGCTTCCATGTTAAAAATGCAATTTTTTAACGGAATGTCAGATTACCTTAGGGAATGTTAGATTGCTAGGAATGTTAGATTACTGGGAATGTTAGATTCCTGTGTTTGGTTAAAATTGGGGTATGTAATATAATCATGTTTGATTTAGGGTTATCTGTTATTCACACACTATAATATCGTTAACATATTTTCATATATTTTAATAAATTTAAAAATTAAAATAAATAAATAAGATAACGGTATCATATATAATTACATGATTTTAAAATATTAACTAAAATATTGAACTTGAGAAACAAAATTATTTTATATGCTAACCTAACATAATAAAAATAAAAAATATATAATTACAAAAATAATTATATATATATGTGTGTGTGTGTGTAATAAACTAACATAACCAAGGTTATCTTATATAACCTTAGGGGGGCGTTTGGTTCAGGTCATCTTTGATTACCTAGTAATGTTATATTACTTTGTTTGGTTCAAGTTATGAGATTACCTGGTAATGTTATATTACCTGAAAGCTGATGTGGCGGTAATGTTTCAAGGTAATGTGATTACCCCCATTTTTTTTAGGTAATCTTAGATTACCTTGAATTATTCCAACTTTGCCCTTGTTAACTAATCCTTATCCTTATAATAATAATAATAATAATAATAATAATAATAATAATAATAATAATAATAATATTATTATTATTATTATTATACATGCGTATATTTATATATTTTGTTTTTTAATATTTGAACATTGATATACATTCATACATATAAATAAATAAAATAAATACACGCACATAAATAATATATATATATATATATATATATATATATATTATTGAGGACATTATTGTAAATTGATTCATATAACCTAAAATATAACCCTTAACCAAACACGGTAATATTATATTCCACAATTTAAACCAAACACATAAGGTAATCTTACATTCCGGTAATCTCACATTACCTTCCTGAAGGTAATCTTATTACCTGGGGTAATCCAAGATTTCGTCAACCAAACGCCCCCTAGAAATTTAAGGGAATCACATTCCCTTCAAAATCCTATGTGGAGGGAATGTGACATTCTTAGAGAATGTTAGATTCCCTGAGATAATGTGAACCAAACATAGGAATGTGAGCTTAGGGGTATATATTGCAACATTAAACCCTTAGGGGGCGTTTGGTTCAGGTTATATTATATAACCAAGGGAATGTGACATTCCTGAGCTTACATTCCTATGTTTGGTTCATTTTCTCTGAGGGAATATAACATTCCCAGGGAATGCAACATTCCCTCCACATAGGATTTTGAAGGGAATGTGATTCCCTTCATTTTGTTAGGTAATGTAAGATAACCTCGCATATTTATGAATTTTGTCATTTTAATTCCAATTATTTAAAGATATATATTTTATGTTAGCTTATTATTATTATTATTATTATTATTATTATTATTATTATTATTGTTGTTGTTGTTGTTGTTGTTGTTGTTGTTGTTGTTGTTGTAAGTATATTATATATTTTTTATTACGTTATGTTAGCATATAAAATAATTTTGTTTCTCAAGTTCAAAATTTTAGTTAATATTTCAAAATCATGTAATTATATATGATACCGTTATCTTATTTATTTAATTTAATTATTAAATTTATTAAAATATATGAAAAATATGTTAAGGATACATACATACATACATACATACATATATATATATATATATATATATATATATATATATATATAAAAGATAACCCTAAACCAAACATGATTATATTACATACCTCAATTTTAACCAAACACAGGAATCTAACATTCCCAGCAATCTAACATTCCCAGCAATCTAATATTCCCTAAGGTAATCTAACATTCCGTGAACCAAACGGCCCCTTATAGGGACTAAACCAGAAATGATTGATTGACTAAAAATACATTTTTCCCTTTTCAAAATATATAGCGACAAACAACACAAAAAGAGGCAAATATAAAACCCTGCACAAAGTAAAGTGTAACTCATGGAACTGGAGAGCTGAAATTGTGATTTTGAGAAATGAAAATGTGAGAGCATCTTACCAAATGCCTGGATGCTAAAAGCTTTTGCAAAGCTCTCACATCAGCCTGAAACCCTGAGGATGCCATCACACATTTATCCGCTCTGCACAAGTTTGCATATAGAAGGAGAATGAATGGAAACTATGACTAACAAAAGAACAAATTCCTTCATATTTTTCAATATGCCAAAACAGAACAAGAGAAGAACAAAGAGGGAAACTTACAGCTTCATAATTTTGGAGTAATCGCGAGTAAGAATATTGTAGCCACCGGACATCCGAGTGTCGGCTGCGACCACGCAGTAATCTGCACCAGCTACGGCAACACAGGTCCTGCCAATTTTTTTTTTTTATTATTTAAAAAGTGAATGCAAGTATTGCACCGAAAATTGGAAAAAGAAGCAAAAAGAACAGATGAAAAAAAAGGCAATGGTTACCCGCCATTGTTTTCATAAGGATCCCACTGTGCTTGCTGTTTCGTCATGGTGATATGATCACAGAGACACAGAGAGAGAGAGATAGATTTATAGACTTGCAGTACAATACTGAAAACCGAAGGAAAGAAGAAACTCAAGAAACAGAGTTTCGTCTTCCCCAAGTCGGGTCTTCTGGATGTAAGCGGCATAGTTTTGGTAAAAAAATGAAAGCGTGTGCCCGTGTCAATTAAGAAAAAAATACTTTATGTTAACGGGCGTTTACCTTCAAAATTTCTATGGCTCTAATGACAAACTAGCTGAAAAAGATATAAGCTAGGAACTGAAAGCTGTGGAGTTAAAAATTGAAAAGTTATTAAACTAATTGTTATGATTGAAAGTGTTTGATAAAATTAACTTTTGATAATCTGATAAATGTAAAAATGATTAAAAATTAAAATTTTAAAATAAAACTATTAGCATAATCATGATCTAGCATTTCATAATGAAGTTGCAATATTGTTGCAAATCTCATAATAATAATAATAATAATAATAATAATAATAATAATAATAATAATAATAATAATAATAATAATAATATTTGCGGTGAAAGATACGGATAAAGGCGAAGAAAAATGGTTTTAATTGGGAAGGGTAAATTATGTTATTTCTATAAAATAATAAGGATAAATATGGAAAAAAATTAGGAAGCTAGGAGCCTATTTTGAAACGCTACCTAAAGTAGTGTTCCAAAATAAGCTCTTATTTTAAGCTAGGAGCTTATTTTAGGAACATTACCAAACAGAGCTTATAACTTAGTAGCTTAAAATTAGCTATATGCTCCTAAATAAGCTCTGCCAAAACAGAGCCTATGTTCATAATTTTTGAACTCCATATTCACAATTATTGAAATCTATATTCACAATTACAGAACTCTATGTTTATAATTTTTGAACTCTAAAAGTCTATGTTCATAATTACTGAATTCTATATTCATAATTTTTGAACTCCATATTCACAATTATTGAACTTTATATTCACAATTATAAAATTCTATGTTCATAATTTTTGAACTCTATATTCATAATTCTTGAACTCTATATTCATAATTCTTGAACTCTATATTCATAATTCTTGAACTCTATGTTCACAACTGCATAACTCTATATTCACAGTTACGTAATAGCATATTCATAATTTTTTTATATTGCTGAGTTGTTTTGACAATTTTTTTTTAAAAGTCTGATTGGCGGAGAAAAACGGTGCCACTAACAGCACCGTTACTCTAAAATTACCAAACGGCGTCATATTGAAACCGTGTCCACTTTGCAAGGTGGACACAGTTGCACAGCATAACAATTTGATGTAAGCAACGTGGGCCTTCAGACCAACTTTGATAGCCGATAACCTAAGGCCCATTTTAGTCTGGACTAATAACTAATTTTTGGGCCTGGTCATCTCAACCATTTAGTATTTTAATAGGAGTGTTTATTGCATGAACCATGATTCATATAAACGAATAAAAAAATTATTTGTGTACATAAAACACATTATTTAAGTATTGAAAATATATTATTTTATATATTATCAAATAATGTATATTCAATACACAAATAATGTACTTTTAGTATATTAAAATATACCTTGTATTCAAGAAAATTACATTTAAGTACTGAAAGTATATTATTTTTTATAATGTTCAATACACAAATAATGTACTTTTAGTATATTAAAAATTTACTTTTTTATGGTTCACAAATTAATGTGTGGACTATGGTCAACATAATAATTTGTCATTTAATAGCATGTCTTAGATCTTGAGTGCATGGGTGGTTAGTAGCCAAAGGCCTTGTGATCGAGTGGCGTAGCTGTGACCCTTCAAATGAGAGGTTTCAAGTTCAAACCCCGGTGTGGGGCATGAGTCTTGCTGCTTCAACAGGTTGAGAAAGTATGTATGCACAGAACTACATTAAAATAGTGTCAACAGTATTCAAAAAAAAAACTAATTGTTATATTGTGGACCAAATCCACCATATACATAGTGAATATTATATTATATGCCATAAATAAATGTTCATTTTTAATATATTAAAAGTTCATTATTTGTGTACTAAAGACTCATTATGAATATTCGATACACAAATAATGAACATTCACTATATTAACATTTCGTGTATTAAAAACGAACATTTAATAAATTAAAAAGAGTTAATTCTATTTTAGGTCTTATATTAGTCCTTTTTTTTCATAACATCACATGTTGGTTCTAGTATTATTGTGTCATGACCATTTTTTGTCCTTCATCAACAAACCTATTTAAATGATGCTAAATATGAGGGTATTTTGATCTTTTTATACAAAGTGGGGTGACCCTCTATATTTTTATTTTATACTAGTATTTTCGCCCGTACGATGCACAGAATGAATTTGTTAAAATATTTTAAGAATATTTGGATCGATATATAATTATATAAATTACGGCATAATTCACGGCTAGAGTCCCTTGTCTTCTTCAATGGCATTCGCGCCTCCGCAACCTGAGTCTCTGCAGTAGTGGAATGACACATAAGTCACCAAAAAATGAATTAACACTTAGAACTGAATAGACTGAAATATCCTCATATTTAATGCTATTTAAACAAGTTTGTTGATGGAGGACACAAAATGTTAATGTCACAATAATACTACGACCAATAGTGAATATTCTAAAAAAAAAAAAACTAAAAAACTAAAAATTGAATGTTACTTATAAATTTAGGACCAAAAATGAAATTAACTCTATTAAAAATGTACCTTATTTTAGTGGTACTGAAAGTTGCATAAAAGTGGTAATGGGATGGAGTATGAGACTATATCCTCATACAGGATATCGTTCTCAATGAACGGAGCAAAATGGAGTTTAATAGTTAGTGGTTAAACACAAGAGCGTGTAGTGTTTGAAAACTAATTAGGATTAATAGATTAATTAGATTAATGGGAAAATAGTTAAATCAAAGAAATGAGCATACTTTTTTAGTTTCAGTATTTCATTTGTAAAATAATAAACTTGATTTTAATAGGTTCAGAAGATATGATCGATGTACCACAATTGAAGAATATAAAAATTAGTAATTGTGTTTTATGTGTCTTGTGTTATGAAATGTTATACTTATGAACACAAATTATGTATCTAAATCAAATTTGGAAAAATAAATAACTTACATATGTTTCTTGTTTTGTGATTTTTTGTGTTAATTAGGTTATGAATTCTGTACCTTACGATTATGAATTCTATACCCAAGGTCTATAATACTATGTGAACTCTGATCCATGGTATAATTTGCAATCAAACTCATCACTAAAGCAAACATATCAAATCATGTACATCATCCTCTAGAAGTTACACTATACACATACCACGCATATAGAGTTCTGAGAGAAAAACCAGCCATAACATACCAGAAGACACCATTTTATCGAATTCAATTCGTTGCATCATCTAATCTCACTCGTGGCATGTTTGATCAATAACCCAAAACTATACTAATAAACTTGTAGGGGCCAATATTAAAACCATAAGCTAAGCTCGCATGTACCTCTGAGATTCACAAGTATTGTGAAGCCAGAAATGGACCATCTGATGATGAAAAGACAACATAAGATGTTAGATGGTCAATAAAGTTAGTTGTGTTTCAAGAAAAAAAAAAATCCACATGACCAATTTGATTGGTTCGTTGAGATTTATCCATTCACAATCTTATTGAGTCGGTGTGGGCATGTGGCATATTTCTTATGAATAGCAAGTACCGATTCTCCTCTTACTTAATATAAGCGATTTGAGACTTATCACTGACTATTTTGTTGGACTGAGATCTGGATCGTGGCAGCGAGGAAATTTCGCTGCTGCGGACAATTAAAAAAAAAAAAAGATGGGATGTACTTATGTCTGATCCAAAAGTTTTCTCCACGAATGAACAGCGCCTTGTCCGTTTGTGTTCGTCGAGATATAATCAGTGGGTTATGCCATAATTTCCGGCCAGCGACTTATAGTGCCCCACTGGGCCTAACCAATTTCGGCTTTAGACAGTCACAATTGTGTCCACTCCGGCCACATCGTTACTGCAGTAGCAGTTTGCAGAAAACCAAGTTTAGCAATGGCGTTTAATTTGTTTGGTAACATGATGAACGACGTGGTTCTGTTTTGCTCTTTCTTTTTGGTGATGAATTATTCGGAGTATGTGTTGACAAAAACGCCTTGTGGTCATTTTAGGTTTCAGTCCACATGGATGACAACCTTATCTCTTCAGATGCAACCCCACTCGTCCGTTTCCTACATGCCTACATTGACCGATACACCACATAGGGCCTAGCTGTGTATTACGTAGTTTTACATTATATCTGTGGGTCATCTTTGAACTAATATAATAATATATAATTGATGATTTTAGGATTAACCCCGTTGAATAAACTTAAATGTATAAAGATTAAGTAACAAGAATATTATCAATGATATTATAGTTGAGTAGCACGAAGTGACTTTCCCATATGAGAAGTCATGGATTTGAATTTTAGTAGGAATGATATTGATTCTTTATATATATATATATATATATATATATATATATATATATATATATATATATATAAAGTTCAATTTTAAATCGACTATCCAATCGCTAATATCACCCGGTTCACCCCCAACAATAATATAACCAAATATAAAGTTATAAACTTTCTTTGCTTTCCCCTCGCTTAAATTATTATTTATTTATGAATAAATATGGTGTGAGATCGTCTTATTGTGAGATGGGTAAATTTTTAAAAAAATTTAATACATAATGTTTTGTATACGTGCATGGAAGAATATTACATTTAATTAAAAAATATTACATATTTCATATGAGATGGTCTCACACAAAAGTTACTTTTTATTTATAATGGTACAAGTTATGAGTTGTTTGATACCTGAGAAAGGCTCTTAAGGAGTTGTTTTCAATTCATTCCACAGTCGACACATGGTGACCGGATAAAGAGCATGTTCCAAGGCATGCGCCCGAAAGAGAATTAGGTTAAATTTAGTATTTATTTCAATCAATTCAATATTAGTTTTGAGTCAGTTGTTCAATACGTAGAAAAGGCCCCTTAGCAGTTGTTCTCAATTCGCCTCTTAGCCCACACACGGTGATAAGGCAAATTATACGTTAGACCGCGACTGACAGTGCATTATGGTCTAGATATTAAATATGCATTACAGTTTAATTTAAACACAATTATATTATTATTTTGATATAATTATTAAACACAACTATATTATTATTTTGATATAATTACAATTTTACTGGATAATAAATACTCAAATATGTAAAATTATTATTCAGTTTCATTTTGTATACACTACAGTTTCATTTCAACACAACTACAGTTTTATTTCAATTCAATTGCAGTTTCAGTTGATAATATAATAAAAATAATACGTGAGACAGTGTCATTAGATACACTATAGTGTATGCCGTTTTGGACCATGGTCCACAGTATAATTGAATAGATAGCACATTAATTTCAGCAATTATACTGTGGACGACGGTCCACAAAGCTTTGTGGATTATGGTCCAAAACGGCAGACATTATAGTGTATCTAAACTAGGGTTGCAAAACTTGGCCGCCTAGGCGCTAGGCGGCACCGAGCCTTGTCGTTTTGGCCTAAAGGCGGCGGGCCTAGGCAGCCAAACTCGGCCGAGTCGACCGATTTCGTCCGATTTTGACCGATTTCGTCCGATTTTGTTCGATTTTGACCGATGTCGTTTTTCATTAATTATTGATTTTAATATTATTATGACGTTATGACTTATAAATTATCATTATTTTATTTATTTAGATATGTTATTTGATTGAATGTTGAAAACAAGCTCATTAAAATTGTCAAACTAAAATTGTCAAACTACAAGTCTGTCACTATTTTTTTTAAATTTTTTTTGTGCCCGCCTAGCGCCGCCTAGATTCCGCCTAGGCACTGCCCGGCCACCCGACTAGCGCCTAGCGCCTATTGCAACCATGATCTAAACTGACACTGTTTCACGTACTATTTTTATTATATTATCATATGAAACTGCAATTGAATTGAAATGAAACTGTAGTTGTGTTGAAATGAAACTGCAGTGTATACAAAATGAAACTGAATAACAATTTCACATATTTGAGTGTAAATTATCCAGCGAAACTGTAGTTATATCAAAATGATACTGTAGTTGTGTTGAAATAAAACTGTAGTGCATATTTGATGCCTGGACCACAATGCATTATGGACCGCGGTCCACAATAAAATTTTGCCATTAATTTAAGGAGTGCGTCGAAAGAGAATCGGGTTAAAATTCCAGAACCAAAACACTTATCACACAACACACAATTAATCGAATTGCTTCTAATGTGATTAAACTAAAACAATCCACATCAAATTAAACTGCTGCTTTTACTATGATTTGAACTCATGACAAATCAGGATGTTTCAAAGACAGTAAAAACACACCGGACACCAGTGTATGGGAATTCAAGAAACATTGAAACAACACCATTAATGTGCAAATCTATAATTAATTACACTATTGTTGCAGACAGACCAGACGGAGATGGAGGAGAAATTAAAGAAGCTGCAAAGAGAAGCTAATTAATCAAAAAAGGTAGTCGTAGGTGATGATGATGTTGGCCTGGACAGATCGATCAATTAAGGATGTTATTGCAGCAGGCCAGGTTGCTGATGAGCTCCATGTCTCTGGTGCCGTCAATTTTGCTTTCTTAATTTGTGGTTTCAATTGCAGATATGCCATCATCCCTCTTTGTGCGGTTTACATAATTAAGCTCCATCAAATCATATTTAATTATAATATATGGTCAACACTAACGCAGCTCGTCCATGGTTGGATACTTAATTGGATGCTGCTGCTTCAATATGCTTTCTAAAAAAAGATTGATTAATCTAATCTTCAATGTCCCACCATCTCCGTCTTCACTGAAGTTACTTTCCTCGCCTCTAAGAACCCCACACTCTATCTCGATAAAATTGTGGAGAACTAATAAAATTAGAATGATTCAGCCGTTTTTTAAGTGGGAGAATCCGCACCCTAGTACCCACAAAAAGCCCGTCATATTTAGTGAAGTTCTCACACTCTAGTTACCCGATAAGTTATTACTGTTAAGTACTAATTGATGAGCTTCCCATACGACATCTTTGTCCTGAAGTCCTGATATAGTGAAAACCATAAATAATCACAAAATGTGTCTCAACGATTTACATATATGTTATCTTTATATACCTTCACACTGTTACTGATACTCAAACTACAAAATAAAGCTCTTAACTTTTTTTAGATTAATTAATTGATTGAATTGTGTCAAGAAAACGAATATACCATCCATGGTAGATGCATATATACATAATTGTGTGATGGCAGCAGGTCCACCACACTTTGATCCCTAGTTTATAGCCACTTATCCATGGCTATTATCATTATATATAAAAAAAAAAAAATCTTTATTTTCTTTTTCCAAAAGGTTTGGGTATTTGATTAGGCCCCAATAAGGAAGGCAAGTAGGCTAGACTGATTTGACTGATCTTCCAAAACCCCCCACCCCCACCCAGCCACAACATATATGCACTATCTAAGCCAATTACAGCTTCAATATCATGTCTTTTCTCTTATCCTAATTTGGTCCACACTGTGTAGTGTGTACCAAGATAGACTTCCAGTAGTCCCCAACGACAACAAAGTCCTGCTGTAGATGATAATGTCGTACCACATTCGGTGTCTGTCTTAACTTGCCTTACGTGTACAAATCATTTTTAATTTCTTTAATAGCCAAATTTGTATACTTACCATTATATTATTAGGTGAGGCAGAGGAGGATTGTGTGTATCGCTGATCAGGTGTCAAGACTTCTTTCTTATCCTTAGTTACATGAGCGGAGTAAAAAAATTCATGTTAGGGACCATAACTGTAATATATATATATATATATATATATATATATATATATATATATATATATATATATATATATATATATATATATAGAGTGAAAGGTTCCCTTGCGGTTGAATGCGCGCTTCCCGTGTGGATGTGCGGTGGATTAATGTGCGCGAGATTTATACTCAATGTGCGTGAGTGTTGTGCTTAATGTGCCTGAGATTTGTACTTAATGTGCGTGAATGTGTAAAATGCAGCCGAAAATATTGATGTCAGCTTCTTCTCCATCCCCAGTAGCCATTTGCCCCCTCCCTGATGATGATGATGCGGAGGCGAGCTATGGAGGTTAAGAATTATGGGAATAATACAACAGAAATCCACACTTTGCTACTGTGCAAATTTTACTGTGTGTGCGTTATTTATATAAACATTCAACTGCATTGAACGTAGCTGATAACCCAGAATCCATGGCTAAATTGAAGGAAGAAGTAACAAGAAGCTTGGGCGTTAATGTGCGTGAGTTTCTGTTCTGTTTCCTTCTGAGCTCGTAATTCTGAAATACGCACGCACATTAAGCACAAATCTCGCACACATTAAACACAATACTCAGGCACATTAAGTACAAAACTCACGCATATTAACATGACGCACATTAAGTACAAATCTCAGGCACATTAATCCACCGCACATCCGCACGGAAAGCAACAAATGCACCTGATCCCTTCCCTATATATATATATATATATATATATATATATATATATATATATATATATATATATACACGGCAAGCCCCCTACTATACCCACCCACGTACCTCCGCCCGTGCTTAGTTAAGTAGTAGGTACCAAATCTTCATCATATTATATGTCCTCGACCAAGTTATTGATGTCAAGATCAGATAAAAAAGAAAAAAAAAAAAAAAAAAAAAAAAAAAAAAAAACTAGATCAAAAAACGTTGCAAATGGTTCGTGTTGTCTATCCTCGACAAACATCCACAAGCCAAATTATTTGAATTTCCACCGCTATTTGAATTTAACACACTTATAATCACCTGATTTATTTTCAATGACCAATAATGTAAGGAGAAAGGACATGTTCTCTTATTTTTCTAACAAGAACTATAAATCAAGCTAAGCATATTTTACTGCATTTTTTAATAGGCGTATTTATTCTCACGAGAAAATTTTTTTGGGCATGTTTGGTTATTGACGGATCCGTCGATTTTGGCGTTTTGACGGTCAAAACGCCAAAACCAATGTTTGGTTAATAGCGGTTTGGAGCAGCAGATTGCTCAAAACCGCTGATTTTAGAAACGCTACATATAGCAGCGTTTCTCTTTGGTGTTTTGGGCTTGCCCTTATTACCCTAATTATTAAAAAAAAAATTTATTTGTTCTTTATAAAATGAGAAGCCTCCCCTTTTAATGAGGGAGCTCAACGCCTTTTTATTTATTTATTTATTTATTTTCGATGTGGGATCAGATTTGATCCGACATCACGTTTATTTTTTTAATTTTGATTATTATTATTTTTATTATTATTATTGTTATTATTATTATTATTATTATTATTATTATTATTATTATTATTATTATTATTATTATTATTATTATTTTGGTCATTTTACATGTTAATCGTTAATCTAAACAGCTAATTTTACTAAATATCTTTTTACAAACCGCTGATACAATCTGATGGTCAAACCCGCTAATATACTCTGCTATTTGTTAACTGCTAACATAATTCGCTACCGCTAACCGCTAATAGGGATGGCAACGGGGCGGGGCGGGGGCGGGGAGTATACTCCCCATCCCCGTCCCCGCGACCCCGACCCCATCCCCGTCCCCGTCCCCGTCCCCGGCGGGGAATTAAAAAAATTCTCTGTCTCCGTCCCTGCGGGGAATTTGGCGGGGACGAGGAATCCCCATCCCCAGTCAACCCAAAATCAATGTGTGAAAGTAATACAATTTTTTAAAATAAAAAATTAAAAAATTGAAATCCATAGTCAATATATTCTAATAATCTAATTAGTCCAATATATACACATTCAATATTCACAATGCATGCAATGTAATCAATATTGAATATATTCCAAATTTCAATTCATCCAATATATACATAGTGTTTGAATAGTTAAATAATATTGAGTGTGTTTTAAATTTTAATTTTAAAATCTAATAAAGTTAATTAACTAAATAACTAATAATCTAATTCCTAATTCTAAATATAATATATATATTTTTTTTAATTTTCGGGGACGGGGCGGGGCGGGGAGGGGTATCCCCGTCCCCGTCCCCGTCCTCGGCGGGGAATTTAAAAAGTTCCCTGTCCCCATCCCCGTCCCCAATCCCCGAAATTTTTCCCCGTCCCGTCCCCATTCCCTACGGGGACGGGGCACATTGCCATCCCTAACCACTAATTGCCGATTGTCAAACAAGCCCTGTATATATATAGCATGTGCTTTTGTTTTATATTGGACTAACTCCAATAAAACCAACAAGTACATATATACTATGCTTTGTAATACGGGAACGGGATCCCCAACGGGGACGGGGCACATTGTCATCCCTAACCACTAACCGCCGATTGTCAAACAAGCCCTGTATATATATAGCATGTGCTTTTGTTTTATATTGGACTAACTCCAATAAAACCAACAAGTACATATACACTATGCTTTGTAATATCCATGTATGTATATCAACCCAATATTCACATGACAATATTGTGAACAACTAACAGTGAAACTTATTAGTACGACATGATATTAGCCGGAAAAATAAAAGATAGTTGTATAATTGTACATACAACGGCGGATTGAAAGCTAGCCGGGCAGGAAAGACGGAAAGTAGAATCTTTGGGAGGGAGAAGAAGAGAGAAATTATGGGTTAGAAGTAGTGGTATCTTTAGTTGGTCACTTCACCCAAAGAAAGAGAAACCCTGTCCTTCTCAACAATCATTCTCCCCTCTACCAATAGTGCTCAAAGTTGACAAAATGACCACAACACAATTTTAAAGCATCACTCAACTCTCCCACAACCCATCACGCCTATATACCAACACTATTATTATATTGTACATTTGTACTATACCTACAATAGTATACAATTCTGTATAAACTAACGCATTTTCTATACGATCTTTAAAGGGAAGGTTGTGGTTGAATTTTTGAAAGATACGATAATCTACTATGCAATAAAAACACATTTGACTACTTATAGTGGATGGGGTGCGGTAGGTCACAATGGTTGTTATTGATAGTGATGATTGATGTAGTACTTGAGATAAATGACTATATATTGATGACAAAAAAAAAAAATAAATAAAATGAAGAAAAAAAAAGTGATGTTGGATGTGGGTTTTTTTTTTTTTTTTTTTTTTTTTTTGAGTACTACTGAATATGTTACAGCTGTTCATATCTACTTTCTCACAGTCTTCACTAGAACTAGAAAAGTCACTTCATGTCACTAGACCACAAGTTCATTGGAATAATTTGGTTGAGTTAAAAATAGTCCAAACCTCTATATATAAAACCAATTAAACGCTTGATTGGAAGTTGGAACAAACACTGATATATATGATCAGAACCCAAAAGTGATTCCATTCTAGCTTACCTTAGCTCCAGCCAATGGCCTCAAAATCCCATAAAAACTCCACTACCGCCACCGCCGCCGCCGCCATGGACGTCGAGAAAATATTCCACATGAATGGAGGAGTTGGGCACACCAGCTATTCCAAGAACTCTTCCCTGCAAGTAACTCCATCTTCATTATTCCTCTCTGATCTCTTAATTATCTGCTGAGTTTTACATTACGATCATGAACAATTCTGCATAATTATTAGTTAATGGAATCTTAATTGTGTTTTTTGAGGGGTGCAGAAGAAGGGATCCGACAAGGTGAAGCACGTGACTCTAGAGAGCATAGAACAAGTGTATGTATCGACGAATCCCAGTAAGCTTGGGGCATAGCCGACCTAGGATGTTCCTCGGGGCCCAACACCTTGTCCAACATTAAAGAGATAGTGGAAACCGTGGGGCGAACCAGCCGCGACCTTCTCCTGCCGGAGCCGGAGTTCCGGGTGTACCTCAACGATCTCCCCACCAACGACTTCAACGCCATCTTCCAGGCCTTGCCGGACTTCTACTGCGATCTGAGAAAGGAACGCAACCACGCCGGCGCCGGCGCCGGCCCCTCAATCTACGTCGCCGCTTACCCTGGCACCTTTTATGGAAGAATTTTCCCAGACAATTCCTTGCACTTTATTTATTCCTCTTACAGCTTGCACTGGCTCTCCAAGGTTTGTTACTTCAATTCATTTCTTTTTTTAAATTATTTTAATTTATTTCTTCCACATCCCAACATAAACATATATGCTTCTATTGATATGACATATACACGTGTCGCTTTATTTCCGGCCTTAAAATCATACTTGAGTTACAGGGTCAGATTTCATTACAAGTATATCTGTTTTGTTAAAATCCATATCATACATGAATTACAGTGTCAAATTTCGTTACAAGTAATACTATCCTATGTTTGGTTATGCTAAATTGGTAATGATCATGTAGGTATAGAAATTATATCATTTCCCAAAGTTAGATATATATGCTTTATCTATGATTTAAAACTTTAGTGTTTTAAATTTTGGTGGTGCATATATATATATACAACCGTACATGTATAGGTTCCACCAGGACTGTATGATGCACAGGGTGAGCCAATAAACAAAGGAAGCATATACATAACTGAGAGGAGCCCCCCAGAAGTGTCCAAAGCATATGTTGACCAGTTTAATGTGGATTTTTCATTGTTCCTTCGTTTGAGGTCTGAGGAGCTAATAGTTGGAGGGAAAATGGTGTTGATTTTTCTGGGAAGGGAAACCCCTCTTCATATTGATAGAGGGAATTCTTTCTTCTGGGAACTTCTCACCCAGTCATTCTCCACTTTAATATCCCAGGTAACTCCACATCTTCATATATATATAATTCTTGAGTGATAGATAAGGAAATTAAACCCTGTCTGCCTTGTAATCCTAGTCGATCGGTTTTTACATCATCTGATCTGATCTGTTTTGTGTTTAGGGTGATGTGGAGGAGAAGAAGCTGGACTCGTACGATGTTCATTTCTATGCAGCATCAAAGGAGGATGTAGAAGAGGCAGTGAAGAGGGAGGGGTCGTTTGTGTTGGAGAGGCTAGAGATGTTCGAGATAGAGAAGGAAGTGGATGGTGGGAAGACGATGATGAGCTATGGGAGGAGAGTTGCCATGGCAGTGAGGGCAATTCAAGAATCGATGATGACACACCATTTTGGAGGGGCAATAGTAGAGAGGTTGTTTGAGGAGTATGGAAGATTGGTGGATCAAGAAATGGCAAAACAAGAGATTCGACCCATCACGTTTGGGGTTGTACTTACAAGAATTTGATCATTAATTATGTTAGGACTACTATAGATTGGCATGCTCAAACTTTAGTCATGCTAGCTTGATGGTACTACGTATGTAGCTAGGTAGGTCGAATGGCAATGTTGTTGGTGACTAGTATAGGCTGCTAAACGCTAAACTTTCTTTGCTCCCTACTTCAACATTACAACTTATGTAAAAAAAAAAAAATTGTCTCTCGTGATGTGAAGTTGGTTCTTATTATGAATGAATATCTTCTTTTTTTAGTAGTGAAGGGTTGGGTTTTTACTGTTAAGTATATCCGGTTGGGTTTTTACTGTTAAGTATATCCGCATGAAAGTTCTTTGGAATAGGGTTGGGGTTCAGACTTTTGAAAGAATGAAAGTTCTTTGGAAATTAAAAACAAAAATAATTTTTTAATGTAAATTATGCCGTGGAAACGTGTCCACCTTGCAAGGTGGACATGATTCCATATTCATAATTTCTGTACTGTAAATTCATAATTATAGAGATATATGTTCATACTTTTATAAATATATGTTCATAATTATAAAGCTATATGTTCATAATTTTCGATGTTAATATTCTCAATTGTTGAACTCTGTTTTTACAAATCACAGAATTATATGTTCATAATTTGATAACTATACAGTTTATAAATTATGTATCTACAGTACAAAAATTTTGAATCTGCAGTATAGAAATTATGAATCTACTGTATAGAAATTATAAATCTAATGTATTTAAACTATGAATCTACGGTTTAGAAATTATGAATCTAAAGTATAAATTTTATAAATCCACACCATAAAAATTATGAATATGAAACCGTACCCACTTTGATGGGCACGATTCCACAGCATAACGTTCCATTTTTTTTTAGACGTGGCCTATTAAAGTTTTAATGGAAAATTAACTTAATAGAAAATATTCATTCTAGTCCAAAAAAAAAAAAAAAAAAAGAGACACATTAACACTCAATTTCTCCACCACCTATCTAGTTATTATTCAATAAAAATCTTATTCGGGCCAAATTAAACCAATAATTCAAATGATTAAAATACATATAATTTTTATATTCATCTTTTTTTTTTTAATTTAGACTTATTACATTTATTAATGACCAATTAAAATATCGATTGAGTTAAGTTGAACCAAACAAAAAAGGAAAATATTTGGTGGACTCTGATTTTATCAATCATTATTGTATGCACCATAAATAAAAAAAAATACATTATTTGAGTACTGAAAATAAATATAATTATTTTGTATACTATGAAAATAATGTACTTTTAGTATATTAAAAATGTACATTATTTTTAAGAAAAGTACATTATTTGAATACTAAAAATATATTATTTTGTATAATGTACATTCAGTATATAAATAATATACTTTTAGTATATTAAACATATATTTTTTATAGTTCACACAGCACTATGTGGACCATGGTCCACATAATAATTTGCCTCATTTTATACTTCCAACTTTTACAGCATGTTTGGTTCACGGAATGAATTTTGAGGTAATAGGAATGCTATTCCATAAGGAATAGAATAGGCAAGGAATAGAATAGGATTTGTATTCTATTGTTTGGTTCGCGGAAGGAATAGACTTTAGGAATTATATTACAGTGTTTGGTTGATTTAAGGAATAGAAATGAAATATGTTTTAAAAGACATAAATACCCTTATAAATATATGTGATGGTGGTGATGGTGACGGTGGTGGTGGCGGTGGTGGTGGTGGTGCTGGGGTGGTAGTGGTGGTGGTGGTGGCGGTGGCAGTGGTGGGGGGGGCGGCGGCGGCGATGGCGGTGGTGGTGATGGTGGTGGTGGCGGTGGCGGTGGTGGTAGTGGTGGTGGGGGCGGCGGCGGTGGTGGGGGCGGCGGCGGAGATGGTTGTGGTGGTGGTGGTGGCGGCGGCGGAGATGGTGGTGGTGGTGGTGGTGGCGGCGGCGGTGATGGTGGTGGTGGTGGCGATGGCGGTGATGGTGGTGGTGGCGGCGACGACGATGGTGGTGGTGGCGGCGGCGGTAATGGTGGTGGCGGCGACGACGGTGGTGAAATAGGATAAATTTATATATATGATAAAAAAAATTAGGTTAAAGAAAGGGGTAAAAAAGGAAATAGATTCTAAAATCTATTCCTGAGCGTTCAGTAATAGGCTAATACCAGGGGGGGCCTAGTAATAGCTATTACCTTATTTGAGGTAATAGGCTATTACCAGGAATATTATTCCTGGTAATAGAAATGGTTACCAAACAACGGAATAGGCCTATTGCTGGGAATGCTATGCCATTCCCGGCCTATTCCGTGAACCAAACGGGCCATTATTGTCTCTCACAAGTTCTTGATGTACACTTTTCTCTAGACATGATGAAAATAACCTATCATTGTTTGCCACATCAAGCGGAAAGGGATAGAATTTGAGAGTATGTATAATAGAACTCAACAAAATAAAATAAAATAAACACTATTGTTTTTCAAGTTCCTTAGTCCAGAGTTATTACATTTATCAATATCTAATTAAATATAAGTTGGACCGAACCAAGTCAAACTATAAAAATCTTGACTTGATCTAGTCCACATCCCAATTTTTTTCTTCACTTTCCTTAGTTCAGAATTGTTATATTTATTACTTATATATTCATTTTATTATAATACTTGATGGGGTGAGAACCCCGGCCCAAGAAAAGAGGCCCAGAAAGAATGCATGGGCCGAGTCCAGGACTCGGCCCAGGTCCAAAGAGGGAGGCCCAGTTCAGAGACCGGAAGGACGGCCCAATACCAAACGGGGACGAGGAGTCGGCCCAGGCCCGACCTAGGAGAGGACTCGGTCCAGAGAGCCATTGAGGGAGCCTTCAACACAGTTAAGACAAGGAGCCGTTGAGGCATTAAAGGCCGGGCTCGGTCCGCCAGTTACTAGCCAAAGAGAGCCGTTGGCAGAATTCGTAACGTCGCCCAACGGCTCGGCGCATTGAATGTAATCTTTAAGTCGGCCATCATAAGCCTTTAAGTCAGTAGAGGATGAGCCACTATAAAGAGGGCTCCTCCACCCTTGTATGAGGCAGATTCAAGAACCCAGAGAGGGAATAGACAAGTACTACTAAGCATCATATTTTACTAAGACTCAAACCCTTTTGGGAAAGGTGTATCCTCCAGCTTAAGGTTGTGTTGGACCTCCTTGGGCCCGAAAACCCAAAAACCATCACTGGCGCCGTCTGTGGGGAACGAAACAAAGAGTCACGTGTCCTCTTGGGTGAGGCGAGTCCGAGAAACAATAGTTGAATCAGGCCAACTCCAGACATGGCTGGAAGCGGGGAACAGTCGAGCCGTCAAGACAACGGACGAGAGGCCGACTTGAGAAACCAGCTGAATAGAAGAAATGCCCGAAGCCATGAAAACAAGACGACACCGCCGCCGACGCCGCTGAGAAACCCGCAATTACCTCAAGTGCAGCTCACCCCGGAGCAGTTGCGTGCAATCGGACGCGCCTGCGCGGAAGCGAGCCTAGGAGTGAGAGAACAGTCCATCACTCGCCAGTTGCAACGCGAGTTGCAAGCGCCTCAGAGGCCAGACAATCGGCAATTAAGCCGACGGGCAGAAAGCCAACCGGTGCAATCCGTTCATTCCCGGCTGGGTCCCAGCGTCGGACGTCGGTCGGCAAGGGAGCGATTAGGCCGAAAGGAGCCCAGTCGTGCCCCATTAGTCGCCCGCGACCGACAAGCTGCACGAGAGAAGAGCCGAACCAAAAGAGCCAGGACTGAGACTCGTCGTGTGGAGCAACCTCCCCGCAACCCCGTCCCACCGGCTGAATCTGAGGTCGGTGAAAGCACGGAATCCACGGGAAATCGCACCCGGGAGAGGATCGAAGTGGCTAACCTAGTACAGGAGGTACGAAGCCTGAAAGAGCGGATGGAAGGAAAAACCAAATCCCCAGGATGTACGTTGCTGACCGCCTTACCCTTCTCAGACGAGGTTATGGCCTTTAAGATACCGAACGACTTTAAGTTCCCGGAGCAAGCCACATTCGACGGATCAGGCGACCCGCGAGAACATCTATTGAGTTACCAAGCTAAGATGCAAGTCCTAGGAGTGCGGGATCCGGTCATGTGCCGTGCCTTCTTACCTACGCTGAAGGGGCCCGCCCAAAGATGGCTTGTAAGTCAGCCCCCAGGGTCGATCCACAGCTTTGAAGAACTGGCAGACCGCTTCATGAGCCACTATGCCGCTAACATCAAGCCACAGAAGGATCTGACGCACTTAGGCGACATCCATCAGGATGAAGGCGAGTCCTTGAAAGCCTATCTTGCTCGCTGGCAGAAGGAGATCCAGTCGATAGAAGAGGTGGAGGACCAAACAGCGCTCACCTTCTTCATTGAATCTTTGCGATCTGGACAGCTGTATCGAGATCTAAGGGACAACCGCCCGGCGACATACGCGGAGGCTGTCCAGATGGCCAATAAGAGGGCCAACACAGAGCAGGCCATGAAGCATAAACGGCAGCGCGAGGTCGGTGGGTCCGCCAGCGGAAAAAGGACGCGGGTGGAAACGAGAGAAAGGCGTTCGGATGCCGCCCGGCGACCCGAGGTCAGGCGACCGTATGACCGACCCGTCGTTCACACCTATCGACCGGTTCCAGAGCGACCAGTCCGCGAAGTACAGGCGGTCGCCCCGCCTCCGCCTCCGCCGAGGGACGACCGAGCAGCGGACGAGGATACGGGTAAGACTTCTAAATATTGTCGCTATCACAAATCTTATACTCACAGCACAGAAGAATGCTACTATCTAAAGAAGATTATGGAGGGGATCATCCAGCAAGGGACACCGCCCCCTAACCAATGGAAGCGAGGGTCGACCGGCCGAGGAGGTGAGGGACCCGTCGCCGACTCAGAAAACAGCCGAGGCAAGCAGCCGGCTTCCGAAGAGGACGAAGCCCAATGGCGTCAGAAGCCGGTCATTAACATGATAGTCGGTGGGCCAGAAGGCGGCGATTCCGCGAACACCCGAAAAGCCTGGGCTCGGCAGCTATATGTCGGAACAGTCTATGGTCGAGAAGAGAGCTCCAAAAAGATATGCCGGGAGCCCATCGTGTTCACCGATAAAGACCTGCCAGCCGGGGAAACCCCGCATCGAGACGCGTTGGTCATCGCCATGGACATCAACGGTGTGGTCGTTCGCCGAATCCTGGTCGACACCGGGAGCAGCGTCAACGTACTGTACCTGGAGACCTTTACCAAGATGGGGCTGACCCGAGAACAGCTCAGGCCCGTGAACACCCCTCTCGCCGGTTTCACCGGGGACTCGGTGGAGGCGGAAGGGTCCATCACTCTTCCTGTGGAAATCGGCAGCTATCCGAACGTGCAGCAGTTGAGCATGAAGTTCATCGTGGTCGATCTAGCCTGCTCACACAACGCCATACTCGGCCGCCCGGGTTTGGAAGACCTCGGGGCTCTGATCTCAATCGAACATTTGTGCCTGAAATTCCGCACGCCGAACGGAATAGGAACGGTGCGTTGTGACCGCAAGGTCGCCCGCGACTGCTATCTGCAGGCATGTAGAGGTATGGGCAAGCGTGGGATGCAGGTCCATGAGATCACCGAGAGGCCCCCTAAGAAAACAGTGATACCACGCCCGGAGCCGGCCGTCGAGCTAGAGGAAGTTGAAGTGGACCCAGCGCAGCCAAGCAGGCGAGTGAGAATCGGAATCGGCCTTTCGGAGAAGTTAAAGGGGGAAATCACGAGAGTACTCCAAGAGCACCGGCTGGTCTTCGCCTGGGGCCCAGAAGATATGCCCGGCGTAGATCGATCGGTCATATCGCATCGACTCGCCGTAGACCCGGAGCACCGGCCGGTCGTGCAAAAGAAACGATACTTGGCCAACGATCGGAGGGAGTTTGTGAAGAAAGAAGTCAGCACGCTGTTAGCAGCCGGACACGTCCGTGAGGTCAAGTACCCGGAATGGTTGGCTAACGTGGTCCTTGTGCCCAAGCCCCGACGTGGCGAATGTGTGTAGACTACACAGATCTTAACAAAGCGTGCCCAAAGGATCCGTTTCCTCTGCCCCGAATCGACCAGCTAGTCAACGAGACGGCCGGGTCGGCGTTGCCTCAGTTTTATGGATGCCTTCAGAGGGTACCATCAAATATTCATGCACCCGGCAGACGAGGAGAAGACCGCCTTCCTAACTCCGGACGGAGTGTATTGCTATCAAGTCATGCCATTCGGACTCAAAAATGCCGGGGCTACGTACACCCGAATGGTCGCCCGGTTATTCCACCACCTGCTAGGAAAGTCGATGGCCGCGTACGTCGACGACATGCTCGTCAAGAGTCGAGAGGAGGACAAGCACGCGGAGGATTTAGCCGACTGCTTTAAAGTAATGATAAAGTATAACCTCCGACTGAACCCCAAGAAGTGTGCGTTCGCCGTCCAGGGCGGTAAGTTCTTGGGCTACATGGTCACCAAACGAGGCATTGAGCCTAACCCAGAGAAAGTACAAGCCATCCTCGACATGCAGCCTCCTACTACTATCAAGGACCTACAACGCTTGACCGGACGACTGGCCGCTCTCAGCCGTTTTCTGAGCAAATCGGCGGATAAGACTGTGCCTTTCTTCGAAGCCATGAAGAAGAAAGAGGGATTCGCTTGGACTGCCGAATGCCAACAGACGTTTGAGGAATTAAAACGATATCTGTCGACTCCCCCAGTACTGTCTACCCCCCAGGAGGGCGAGCCCTTACTGTTGTACCTCGCCGCCTTGGCCAAAGCGGTAAGTTCGGTGTTTGTTCGAGAGGAGGACCGAGTCTAGCACCCGGTTTACTATGTAAGTCGCTCACTGAAAGCTGCCGAGACACGGTACACTGCCCTGGAAAAGATCGTGTATGCCTTGGTGGTCACCGTTCGCAAGTTGGCGCCTTATTTCCAAGCCCATACCGTCCGGGTCCTGACGGAATCAACCACTCGGGAGTGTACTACGGAACCCCTTGTCTTCCGGCCGGCTAGTGAAGTGGGCCGTCGAGCTGACTCAATACGGGATCGAGTACCAACCCAGGCCCTCCATCAAAGGCCAAGCTTTGGCCGACTTC